>NC_142706.1:38260274-38560532 GCF_055471065.1 Atractosteus spatula
TAAAAACATGGCTATTGGAGCCAATAGAATTTGTTGCATTTGAATGTCTTTCCACAGTAGAACAGCATGTGGATCCTTACATCAAGTGACAATTTGTTATAATTTAGTATTCTATCAGAAAATTATCAGCACGTAGTTTGGTTTCCTGTAAACACAGCAACATTATTTATTATTCTTTTAGCAGCAGCAGCAAAAAAAAGAATATTGCATTCATGTAATTCAGATGACTGCATAAACAGATCATAAGATTTTTTTTATTTAATGCATTGTGTGATATTAATGCTAAATGTGAGTGTTCAGCATGCGCACCTACTGTGCACACTAATTGTATTACATTGTACAATACTGAAACATAATCAATAACTAGGAAAGTTTTGTATTCTGAGCATAAGGAAGAATCCACATAGAAGCTTTTTAAAAGCAGAAACTAATGATTTGGAAGATAGGAAATGCCAGCTACGTCAAAACAGGACGACAATTGTTTTTTTATTGTTTCAATTCTAACATTTTATATCAGTATTTTCCCTTTGTGTTTTTTTCCAGCGCGTCTGTATAGTTTGCCAGATAAACGTTGTGAAGTTTGAAATGTAATCGTATACCCTTGACTGGGTAATTGTTCATATAAAATGAATGCGGGCAGAAACAAAGGTCTGCACCTACGATGTCCAGAGAACTCTTTTAGAGCTTCACAAACATGAAAATTTTAGACATAAAATGGACTGGACGTCAGATGTAAAGCTTTTTAATATAAGAAATCTCACTTTGTTCAATGCCGGATTTATGGCCGTTTTGCAAGATTTTTAGCCAAGTAAATGTCTCCACCTAGTGGCTCAATTACAACAAGGCACGCACCGGAAATCACTGCTTGTCGGCTCCTCCTGAAGACAGCCTTAATATTCTCTTCTAGAAATGAAATTCTGTAGAATTCCAGTAAAACAAATTGTATCGAATGTAGGGTACAAGAAACAAGTATCTTCCACTGCTTTTCTGAGAAAAATATCATTTGCATTTCCTGCTATGCTATTTTTTGTCTTCTTGTTACAGGGTCTTTGGCCATATGAGTTATCGGTCAGACTGGGAGCTGGTGAAGGTAGATTTTCGCCAGTCTTTTCCCAGGCAGTGTACCGAGGCAGACTATGATCCTTGGAAGCTAACGAATTTGCAGGTAAACACTGTGCATCTTCCTAATTCAGGGTAATGTCAAGTAAAGTCATGTTTGTGTTTTTCTGTACCATAATATTAATGTTAACCTTAAAATACCCACAGCAAATTAATCTTAATACTCTTAAATGTGTGTACTTTATATGGTAAAATTCAGAAATCTCCAACGGTAAGAGCAAAGTAGTTTCACAAATCTGGATTAGCTGTTGTTGTAGTAGAACACCTAGTGCTAACGAAAGTGATTCTATCCATTATCTTCTAGATATTATAGGGAAGCGATACAAAGACAAACAAAACACTACGATATATAGTTAAACATATACACTGTAGAATTTAAATAACTTTATGTGATATTAAAATTGTATGCAAGAATATTTTGGTCACCATGTTATAGAAAAGATATTGCTGATCTGGAATTAATCCAGATAAGCGCACACAGATACATTCCAGAGCTTAATGGAGTGACCTGCACTGACAGGAGTAGAAACTCTGTCAAAAAGCATTTAATAACTGAGAGCCGGAGGGACTTCTATAGAGAAAGGGTTGTGGGAGTTGGGAAATAAGCTATCCAGCCATGTTGTTGAAGCCAATACACTGGTTTCCTTCACAGCTGGATGAGATTCTTGGATCAATTAACCTCTAACTACAGTACAGTACCAACTGTCTATATGGGCCGAATGGCTTCCTCTCATTTATAACCTTTTTTATTTCTTGTTTTTTTTCTCATATCATATTAAAGTGTTTCTCACAAGGCCAATGCCTGTTTACTGAACTATGTAGCTAACTTTGACCTTATGGATGACCTTACAGGATTTTTTAAATAATAATCTAAAAAATGGTGCTTCTTTCTTATATTTATTTTCAGTGTTGTTTTAAATGTAATTACAACGATCGAACTTAACGACATACTGGTAGGTTAATTGGCGTCTGAGAGAATTGGCCCTGGTGTGAATATGTGCATGTGTGAGGTACTGCAAATAATAGGCTATTAAACTAAGGCAAATGAGTTAGTGCTGATTTATGTTTAATTTGTCCATCCAGTTTGCATCAAAGGCATAAATAATACAGACATTCATAATTTTTTCATAAAAAATTGAATAATAGTTCTGTTTTTATTTGAATGATTCAGTGTGATCACAAATTTCAAGCAGAAACAGATAGAATAAAGAAGTCAAACTCTTAAAAATAAAAGGTTTTTTTTTCATCTTTTCAGGGAGAGCTGTGTATCATGGGGCAAGAGAGAAGTTATCGAAAGAGAAAAGACTCATCGTATTGTATCAAGGGAAAGAGCTTCACGTCTGTTCTAACATCCAAACCCTGCCAATGCACGGAAAAGGATTTTAATTGGTAAAACTAATCTGTCTACTTTTGAAAATATATCTTGTAAAAGCAAAGTGTTTTTTCCTGAAATAACTGCATAAAAGTACTGAAATAATAGTACTATGAGTACTATTTGTGCCGAAAAAAATTATAATAGAAAAGAAGATCAGTCCTCAGTTAATTTAAATATACAGTATTGCATAGTTCTTTGGAGGAGAATATTCATATGTCTTACACCTTATATTGAAGGGTTACTGACCACTGTGTCATAAAACATCCTGTACTAATGTTAAATTAGTATTGATATTCTGTGCTTGTTTTTTCACATTCTTTAGTACAAGGCTGAGTGATTTGGAGGTACTAAAATATCTGGACACTACAGAGAGTGTGTTGTTCTTCTTCATGAAAACAGCCAGTGAAGTACAAAGAGAATGCAAGATCTGCATTCATCTGGAATAACAACACTCTCTGGATGCTCTGTCTACTGTTTTATCATCACAGAAAACACCCATTCTTTTTCTGTACAAAAAACCTTTGGATCTATTTCTGAATATTAATAATTGTAATGTCATTTGCAGAACCGCTTTATACCATACAGTGGCACGGGAATAATTGTAATGTTAATTACTAATTAATGCAGTAATATTAGAAAAGATAAATAGAAAAGATTGACATTATTATTTTGAAAGAAAGAAACAGTAAAAAAAACACAGTGAGTCTAGTTCTGCTCAAGTGTAGGTATATTTAAATGTAAACTTTTAAGCCCCATGACCACCCATGACCAGTGTCAATTTGCTGTTTTCCTTCTGTCCTTGTAGTGACTATGGCTTTGAAAGGGCCGCTAGCCTGAAGTCTGAAGGGGACAGGTGCTTTGCTGATTTCTGGCATGACCCCAGCTCTCCACCTTACGACTGTGTTTTAGGGCAGAGCTTTTTCTCCAGCACTGGGTGAGTTCTTGAAAGAATCTTCATTGAGTTGGCTCAGGAAAGATGACACTTTCTCCATTTATGAATCACTTCGTGGCACGTCTCTAGTGGTGCTTCAATTCATTGCACACTGCTTTATATATCTTAGAATGAAAAATTGGATTGCAATTAGCTGTTTAATAATTTGACAAGAAAGTGAAAAAAAGAACTCGCCTTAATAACAGTAATTCATAATGAGTTTGGCATTACACCAACATTGTAATTTGGATAAACATTTGAACACTGAAAGAAATGCTGTGAAGTGCCTTGAGTACTAAAAGAATTATCCACATTTTTCTGTTCTCTAGGCTTCCAACTCCACTGGTATAAATAGAGGAGAATTGCAGATTTAAGTGTTATATGACAGATGCATCTTCTTGGTGCATGAAGATCACATACAGTACAATCATTTTGTTCTTTGACCTTAAACATGGCAGCCTTTATGAGCCAAGATAGGAGAGAAGTGACATGGCACATTCTTCAATATCTGTCCTTTTCACCTCATCAAACTGAAGACATGAAGCCTAGAAAAGTAGGGTTTGCCCACTAAATACCAACACCAAGGACTCCGACACAACAGCCTGATTGTGGTGATACTGGAAGTGTCTGTTCTCAGAATATTTCAGGCTGTCATGTATAGCAGTGGCTCCCTGGCTTCAGAGACAGTGTGAATTTAAGAGAAAATAAAACAACTCTGGTCACAAAGGCAGCATAGTAATGAATATCACTTTTCAAGACTACAATCCAACTACAGAGATCTTCTTTGGAGAAATAAAAGTTGATGTGGAGGGTCCTCTTTAAGCAATTGGACATTATAATTTCCACAACAAAGTGCCTTTATTTCTCCAAAGAAGTGTGTGTTACCTATCTAGTACAGATATCAACCCATACAGCATGATAAGCCACAATATCTCAGTATCCCACAAGTCCTGGCCTGAGCGCACAGCCTTAAAAGTAGAAGTCCTAAATCAACCAGGCATTATGTCTACAGTAGACAATATATACTGTCTATGTGTAATACTGTATATATTTTTGTGTAAGTGTAATACTGTATGTTTTGTTGTTTTTCTGTTTTATACGGGCTACAAGTTCCAATCAACTTTGTTGACATGGCAATGAAGTATTGATTTGAATGGGATCCACTAAGTATTTACATGTATGAACAATAAAGCATGTTTCAACAGCTTTCAGCCACAATTCATATATCAACAGCATACTGTATGATTAGGTTATTGGATATTGTTGTGTATCACACCAAGGAGACAGGATGCAACAAAACAAATTGAAGAAAAAACATTTTCAAAAGGAAAAATAACAGCATGATGGCCAGCACATCTACAGGCCTCTCGGTGGATGGATTCTCTCACTTTGGCTACATCTGAATTTCCAAACACATTCTGTTAGAAATGAAGCAGAGTGAAGCACAAAGCAGCATTTTTAAATACGTTGATGCCCAACCACCAGCATGCATGCAAAATTAATTATGCTCACTCCAATTGCATCCGAGCGAGGTCCAGTAGTGGGAAGAGTTGGAAAGGAAACATGTCCTTAACATGCCTGTGTTGTACTGTAACTATACAGTTTGTTCTGCAGTTCAACAATAATGAACTATTTACAAGGGTTCCAGACAATACAGATGTACTACACACATTTGTTTTTCATTATAATTCAGAGAAGAGAGAAACAGCTGGAAATTGCAATTACATGATTATGAAAATGTTAAGTATGTTGTGTTGTTTAATGCTTTTTTTTCCTTGGAGGGGAATCACAGTTTTTTCTTCCTTTCTGAAATCTTATTAAATAAAATTATGCCAGTACACCAAGACTGGTACTATTTACTGTATTTCATGGATGGATCTGGAAAAAAAAAGTTTCCTCTCTAAAAAATGCCTTTGTTTCATATTGTTAATTACCAGTAAAACATCTGCAAATGCTAAATCAATTTGGAAATGACCAGCCATTTACAGGAATTGTGAATAAAATATTAAAATGTCATTTACTCGTAGTAAGCTCTTGCCTGATTCATCTTTACAGCTACAGAAAGGTGGTGTCTAATGTCTGTGAAGGTGGAGTCAACAAACAGCAGAGTTCCAAGCAGCACACTTGCCCTTTGCTGCCCCCTAGAGGTTTACAGCTAGGAATCAAGGGAGAGTCTCTGGCTGTGGGTCCTGGTGATGACATCACCTTCGTTGTCAGGCAGGAGCAGGTATAGTAAGAAAAACATGGAACTGAGGCGAGGAGGTGAACCGGCATGGACAATGTGGTTAAGCACATTCGGAGAGAGAAATAAGAACAGGAAATCAGAAGTTTCAGAGGCAGTATTGATTGAGAAATTCCATAAAGTAATAAAGAATCATTTCACACTATTCTGAAATGAGCTACTTGTCTTTTATGGAAACTAAAAAGTCATTTTGTTTCCTTTAAAGGTATTAAAAAAATAAAAGTGTGAAAGCGTTGCTCCTTGAACATATTTTTGTAAAAGGAATGAAACCACCAAGTAACGGCAATCAACACTGCTGTACTGAAATTGTGTCAGTCTAGTTCAGAAAGTTTGAACTCTATGGATTTAAGGAAGTTACTCACTAAAGATCTACTTTCTTATAGGGAGATACTACGAATACGAAGTACCAGGTGGACCTTGGTGATGGAGTAAGAGCTATCTACAGAAACCTGACTGTGACAGACGAGCCGATTCAGCACCGCTATGAGAAACCAGGCATCTACCGGGTCACAGTGAAGGCAGAGAATCCAGCAGGGCACGATGAGGCTGTGGTCTATATTCAAGTCAACTGTAAGTAATAAAAATTCCAGCTGAACTTTTCACTATTCCCCTTGTCTGATCCGTTAGATAATCCAAATTGTCACACCAAGCCTATACTGAGTGTTAATAACATTTTTTAAAAATATTTAAACGAAAACAAAACACTCCCAGACTCCTTGAGGTGGAGCAGTTTCCCACTATTTGTTGTCTACAAAAATCTGTTGTAATTTTTTTTGTAGTGTGTATTTGAATTTTTGTATTAAAATTTGTCTTAGCTTTTGACACTCTGGAGCCCAAAGACCTCACCCACGTTTCACAATACGACCCTATTATGAATGATTATTTGTCAGCAGTATTTTGAGGAACTTTGTGAGAAAGACATTTATGTATCTTTTTTTCTATTAATTTTCCTGTGGATGAAGCCCCCCTACAAGAAGTCCATTTAGAAGTTGTTCCTATTGCTGGAAGGAACAAGGAGGTGAACCTGACAGCATCAGTCCTTCCTGCAACTGCAAATTTAACAGTCTTCTATTGGTGGATCGGGGATAACCTGCAGGTACAATGCGCAACACTTCATAAACACCAGCTAGGCAGTTAAAACCTGTATGATTTTTTTTCTATTAACCATATAAAATTAACCAAATAAACACCCATGCTAAAGTATTACATAAAATTCAATAAAAATATTGAATCTATAAATCCTGATATACTTCATAAAAAGTAGTTGCAGACAAAGTAGTTTACATTTTAAGATGAGGGGGTTGTGTTGTGTTTGAGCTACTGCACAGCAGCCTACCCAGGGTTAAGTTAATTGTAATTGTAGTATTGCAATATACTGTATGCAAGGCACAAAACAGACATCTGTAGAAGGAGTAGTACTGGTGGATTGAAACACCTAATAACTAACCCAACACTCTTTCAATTATTTACAGTATTTGCTGGAGAACAATTTGTCTTGTTAATTTCTATACTAACAAAAAACATCATCATCAGATTTAATGGTGAGATACATAACATTTTTAAAATTTAAGGGATCATTTGTTTATATTTAAGGTGTCAATTGATTTATATTATAATACAAGTTTTTTTAACAGTTATTAGACCCAGAACAACACAAAAGAGACATGAATACATAACCTACAGTAAGCATCTGCTTCCAGATTGTATATTCATTAGAAAGGCTCTGTAGGACCTGTTCCATTGATGTTCATTTGCAATGTGGTTCACAGATGTGAAACATGATTTGTCATAACGTAAGATAACTTTCTTTCACTAACAACTTCCATTAGTTAATCTGACAATTGCAAATTAATAAAAGACTTAGTTACGGTTCAAGGACCAGAAAATTCTGTAACAATTTCTTCCCTTTTTCAATGATTAAACCTTTTCTCAATTGACAAATTAGAATTTTGTTCATTATCAAAATTAATCAGTCTGGTGTAAAATCTGCTTTAAAGCAAATTGCTGCTGTATTATTCGCATTATCACTGCTTCAAATAAAGCAAATTGCTGCTGTAATATTCGCATTATCACTGCTTCAAATAAACTATTAGTCAAATGTTTTACCAATATATATCTTTAGACTGAAAGTGGTCAAACATTAAACAGCTGTGATTTTATAACCATTGTGTATGTAATCTTCTATGCCTGATTATGCTGTGTGTTTCTTGTAGCCTATTCTTACTTTAGAGAACAGTCTGATAACCATGTTCTCTGAAACTGGGAATGTGTCAGTCACTGTGCAGGCTTCAAATGGACGTTCAATGGTCCAGGACACCAAAACAGTTCGTGTATTCGGTAAGGCATATCTAAACAATCTGTCAGTCTTGTAACATCCAGACCCCAGGAGTGCCTCTGGTTGTAAATCTTATGCACTGTACTTTGTTGAACTCTATGTAATGCATGCAGAAGTCCATTATAAAGCCAATTAATAAAACGTTTCCCAAATTAGATGTCTCCTATTTGGACAAGTGTGCATAGGCCTGCTTTTTATATCCAGGAAGAAGCTTTACCACATGCTATTGAATTTCTGTGCAACTGACGCAATAGGAAATGTGCTTGTCATATTTCTGACAAAAGGCCAATCATCCTGCATTGCCTTTCTCCTCAATTTTCCACCTGCTAATGGACTCTCTAAGGAGTAAAGATTTGTCCAGCCGAATACTTCACGACGAGAGTTTAAAAACAGAAAATAGCAAAAAGCACTTTTATTTCTTTTACTCCAATATTTTTTCTGATTGCTGCCACAGAATCTAAGGATTTCTGGGAAGTAGAGAAAAGCTGCTCATATTGCTTCTTCAAGACCCTTGTAGGTCTGATGTTGGTAATTTCAGTAATGTGTCCTGTTGTTTATGTTTGTATTTGAGGATGACAGTTCTATTAATTTCAAAATGAAACATGGACTAAATATATTACCTGCCAGAAGGGGAGAAGAGATAGACTGAAGAAGAGCTGTGCTACAGTATATACACTAGCTATCAGAAGTATTTACCCCCTTTCTCACTTGGACTTTTTCATAGGAAGATCTGTAGAACTCTGTTTTCAATTTGACATCATAGAATGTTTTGTGTCATTCAATGGCGAAAAATCCCAATTAAATACATTATGATTCCATATTGTAACACAATAAAATGTGAAAAAGTCCAAGGAGGTGAATACTTTTTCATAGATATGCATTATTGTTGTTTTTATATTAACTGTGTATTGATCCAACTGAAATAAATAAAATAAAACTGCTGAAATTTCACATCATGGAATTTAATCCTCACACTCTAATCTTTTCTCTGTTTCAGATCAATTTGAGGTTATTCCACTCAAATTCAGCAAAACTCTGGACACTATCAACCCAAATATTCCAGACTGGAGAGATGATATTGGGCAGGTGGTTACAAAAATCCTAGCAACGGTACTTTTTTTTCTTACTAATGATGTTTTCCCTGATTGTGGGTGTAACTCAGTGTTAATAGTTTTATATCTCCCCGAAGCCTTAACATACAGTATAGCATGTTTACTAGCTATATATCAGAACGCTACAGTGCCAAGAAAAGGTTTGTGAACCACAAACTTAACAAAATGATCCAACATTGAATATCCTCATGCAAATAAGTAAGTAAATCAATAGATTCAGTAATTGGAATCACCTTCTTGAGCAGCAAGGACTCCAACTATATATTTCTTGGAACTGTTGTTCACAAATTTGCACTTTTAGGATGTTTGACCCATTCTTACTTACAACACAGGGCAAATTAAAATGCAAAATGTATTCCTTTTCAGCCATCCAGTTATAGAAGCGCTTGTGAGTTAAGGTCATTGTGTTGTTGCCTGCCCCACTTTTAGCTCAGCTTCATCTGATGAATGGAATGGCCTGACATTCCTCTCCAGAACTGGTAATACAACACTGAATTCATGGTTTTGTCAGTGATGGGATACTCCAATGGAACCAGCGCACCTACTGGGGAGCCCTCGACATTGAGCTTTACTGCCGGCGTCAGAGCTCTTTCCTGCAACTTCTGTTCCTCTTGGACACATTCATCAAATCTTTGCCCAAATACAGTCCGCAAGCTCAACCCTGACTCCGCCCCTTCTCCCCCACAGCATCAATTTTTTCCGCCAGGTCTTCTTCAAACCTTCCCGGTCCAGAGACGTTCGCGGTCGCCCCATCGTGATGATCAGAGGCCAACAAATTTGCAACAACTTCAATTCCTCGACATGTACCTCTTCTCTTTGTCGCTTCCTTCACATTTGCAGCTTCTGCAGCTTTTGCAAAAATTTGAAATCTGCCACCGCCGATCCCCAGTCCGTCGATTCCTTGTTAGCATCTGAAGTCGAGAACGGTTTCATGATCGGCCCACTTGACTCTCCCCCATTCCCTGCATACCGCCTCAATCCCATCGGTATAGCGGTCCGTAAGTATTCCGGTAAAAAATGCCTTATAATCGGCTTGTCAGCCCCCCATAACTCCCGCGTGCCAAGTCTCAATAGCCTTATTCCCAGTTCAGACTTCTCCCTCCACTATGCCACAATCGACCACGCCATTTCTCTCATCAAAATCGCAGGTCCGGGCGCCTGGCTCGCTAAGGCTGACATCTCCAGTGCCTTTAAAGTTATGCCTCTTGACCCAGACTTCTGGCACCTCTTCGGAGTTCATTGGCGGAATAAGTTCTTCTTCGCAGTCCGCCTTACTTTTGGATGTAGGAGTAGCCCAAAAATTTTCGATACCTTAGCCGAAGCTCTCTGCTGGATCCTCTTGAATAACTATAGGCTTCCTTTTCTTGTCCACCTTCTCGACAATTTCCTTACCATAGATTTTCCCCACGCCCCACCCGCAAGAGCCCCCTCCACACTTATTTCCGTTTTTGGGAAACTAGGGGTACCTCTCGCCACGGACAAAACAACCGGTCCCTCTCATATAATCCAATTCCTCGGGATCACCCTCAATTCCATCAATTTCTCCGCCTCCCTGCCTCGCGACAAGATCGACAGGATCCAGACGTATATCTCTACCTATTCTTCCGCCAAATCTTGCACAAAGAGGGAACTTCTCTCTCTGCTCGGCCACCTCAATTGCGCCATGCGTATCATTCCTCAAGGACGGTCGTTCATCTCCTACCTTCTCGACCTTACCTCTTCCGTGCCCTCTCTCTACCACCACGTAAGCCTTTCAGCCGACTGCAAATCCGAGCTCAGGCCTTGGCAGCTTTTCTTGGCCAACTGGAATGGCATATCTCTCTTCTACGATGACCTCCTCTCCGACGCCGAGGATATCCAGCCTTTCACAGAAGCAGCCCCCTCATTCGGTTTCGGAGGCTATTACAAAGGCCAATGGTTTGCGGCCCCTTGGCCTCCTGAATTCTCTTCAATCCCTCTCGCCGACCAGTCATTGGCCTTGTTCGAAATATTTCCAATTGTCGTTGCCGCTTCTCTTTGGAAACAAAAATCCGTCCTTAACCATTCGGACAACTATGCAGTAGTCCATATAATCAACAAAGGAAGGTCTTCATCCCGATCTATCATGAAATTTCTCCGCCGCCTTAAATGGATTTCTCTCACACATCAATTCATCCTCGTAGCTGCTCACATTCCAGGTCACCTTAATGAGATAGCTGACTCTCTCTCTCGCTTTCAATTTCAGAAATTCAGGAACTTGGCACCAGATGCAAGACCAAACCCACGCGCAGTACCTCCCTATTCGGAACTCACGTTCCTCTGAATCATCCTTTCCATCACTACGTCCAGCTGGCCCCTGGACGTAGTGATGGCCCCCGAACTCTCAACTCTTACTGGACTGCCTGGAAGGGCTTCCAATCCTTCCACCTCTCCGCGAACATAAAATTCCCTTCTTTTGATATTCTCACCGTATCATCCTTTGTTTGCTATTGTAGAAACTCACTCAAGGTACGAGCATCCACCACCAAAGTATACCTGTGCGGCATCCACTTCTTCCATAAACTCCTTTTCGGCACGACCTGTCCCTCCCTTATCCACCCTCAAATTAGTCTCCTGCTTAAAGGCTTTCAGCGGCTTGAAAAACCACTTCCGAACCAACGCGCACCACTTACCTCGGACATCCTCGAATCCTGCATCTACGTTCTCAGGTCGGGTTACCACTCACCCTGGGTCGACCGCACTCTTGAATCTTTATTCTTGTTAGCCTTCTTCGGCTTCCTAAGATGCTCTGAAATTACCGCCGCTTCCACATCCTTCGATCCTTCTTCTCAACCCTGCTTATCCAACATCTCCATCTTATCTTCTGATACACTGACCTTCTATCTCAAGAAAAGCAAAACCAACCAACTCGGGTCTGGAACTCTCATCTATTATTTCAAACTCTGTTCATACATAAGCCCATACGAGTCTCTATCCCATTATGCACATCTTCGCACCTCTGCCGGAGCTTTCCCTACTGACCCTCTGTTCGTAAACGCGAAGGGCCGTATCGTGACCCGCGACTGGTTCCTCTCTCACCTCCATGACATCCTTCTAACCGCCAGATACCCCCCTGAACAATTCTCCGGGCACTCCTTCAGATCAGGGGCCGCATCCTCTGCCGCTCGCCAAGGCATACTCGAGTATCTCATCAAGCAACTCGGCCGTTGGTCCTCCGAGGCTTATTATGCATACATCAAAACTAACCCCGGTATCCTCAAGCAGGCACTTTCTCTCCTCAGCTGAATTAGTTTAATAATCATTTGGTTTTTGTTTTTGTTTTTCTGCACTGGTGACTGGGGGTCCCGCTTGGTTCTTTTGGGGGTCCTATCCTCCCCGTCCAATGGCTGGGAGGTTGGCCCTCAGCCAAGCGGGTTACGCCAAATCTCTCCATCTCAATAAACGATTCTAATTTCTCCCAAGCTTTCGGCTGCTGTCATTCCTCGTGAACTGAAAGTAGTCACAAGGGTCAATTATTTTTGCAATACAGCTGTTCTTCTTTGAATTGCTATTAAAATCTTCAGGGTGTAATACCTACTGTAGATTTCTTTTAAATTTTACACTTTCTATGTTGTTCATTTTTCCCCACAATTAATTTTATAGTTCTCTTTGACAACAAAACTTTAAAATCAAGTTACCTTTACCGATTTAACTGATTAGATAGAGGAGGAAACTCTATTTTCTGCCAAAAGAAAAGGATGTACATGACATTACCTTGTTGGAATTGAACTTCAAGAGGCAAACTATTATGATTGAGAAAATAAAGCATTTGCAATATTTCAAATCAAGTTTATGAACATTTAACAACTTCAGCATAATATAATTAAATAAGGTCTGTTATGTCAATAATATATTTTTTACCGCCATTATCATGTTCTCCCTCTCCTTTATGAGAGTGGATAACTGAGTGACTCTAAATTTAATGAAAACTGTTACATCTGTCCCCAAATGTTCCATTATGAATGGTTGACTCCATTGTTAAGCATGTTTCCAGAGCATTCACTAAAGTTAAGTAAATGAGTGTTACACATTTCCCAGGGCCAAAGACATTCATTTTAAATTGACAATTTAATACAACAAAACGCTCAAGTCTCTGCAGTGGTTTTTACATGTCAGCTTCAATGATGTAAGCTAAAGAGGATGTGAAAATCTCAAGACAGCTTTTAAAGCACTCATTGAAAAGATTAAGTGCTATCATTTCAGGCTCTATTTCTGTTTTCAGTAGGAAGTAGGATCTGTCAGTATAATGATTTCTACAAATAACTAAATCAACACATTGGATTTATTGACAACTAGGATTATTTTCTGGGAAGATTCAGAAGGATGGCTTGCATCATAGTAGGAGGAGTAGAACTCCATTTGTGAAGAACTTAATAGGCCTACTGTATCTTAAAATCATTTTGTAAAGTGTTTACTATATTTTCTTAGTCTGGGAGTTCTTCCTTATTCTAAATATTTATTCCTATGTAAAACATTGTAACTCTAAGCCTGCTTGAGTCGTGCATCTACAAAAACATACAAGAGGTTGCAAATGAGCTCATCTTGCCTGTTTTATTGTGTGAAAATTCATGTTCAAATCCCAAGTGAGATGCGGCTGCTTGAACATAATACAGTATTTCACTCATATTGCCTCAGCACATTCCAGGGTGCAGGTCAGTAATTGGATATAAGAATTTAAATCTGATTAAATAAATGATTTGAAAAGGTTTTTAAGAATTACAGTACATTTCTTGTTATGGGACTTTACAGAGTCAGGTTCAACCACATTTCCTGGAAGCTGGTACTACAGAGTCCTTCAATTCTCTGTTTGTTTCCAGTTTTGGCCTTAAATAGGCGTAAAATTTCATTTCCACTTGTGCCTCCAAGGCGATATTTTTCTGCTGATTTTGAAAGGGTGCCTTGTGTTGACTAGGTCAATGCCTTTCAGAACCAGAAATACTGTTGTAATCTCCTATGTAATATTTTTTATTCTGTTAATAATCACATTAAAATGATCAAATTAAAGTCCAGGCAGTATTGTTGTAGGAAACATACTATGCTCCTAAGGGCTAAGTTGAATAATTCCTTTAGGGTTCATATAATCAGATACACCCCCAGCAGTAAAAATATAAACCTACACATTGCTTTGCTGATTTTTGTCATTCATTTTTATTGAAGCAGCTTGAATCTTCAATCTTGAAACATGCAATACAGATTTTAGCTTGTATTGTTGCCAATTGAAATTTGTTACAATTCTATCAGACATGCATTTTTAGTAGGTATAGGCAGTCAGAGAAATGGTTGATTAGCTTTTCTGTTAGGAAATGGCCTTGGGTTCTCTTACATTCAGTGTGTACATAATAGAGGTTAGTAGTGCTGGAAAATAAGTACAACCCCTGCACAAAATGTTAATACTGTTTTATTTCAGGTCACAGATATTCCACAGGAGTCTTTGGTTACCATGGTGAAGCCTGGCCTCCCAACAGCAGCTGATCTGTATGTGCTTCCACCTGAGAATAAATCCGACAAGAGAAATGCACCTGTTGATAAGGTAGTGTTTTGCACTGAACACACTTCCATGGCAAGACAGAAAGAAACAGCTGTAGTTCATTGAACACAATTCACCTCAGATTGCTGCAGTCGAAAGCTACATTTCTTAAATTCCTTAAATGAATTAAAGAGTTTCAAGACAAGAAGCCACTGGGGACATTTTTCCTCATTTATAGCATTATTGTATAAGTACAGTGGTACCCACGGTTTAAATTTTTTACATTTTTAAACTGTGCTTACCACGGTATCTATTTATGGAAGCTGATCTAAAAGTGCTAAAATACTTGCAACTTGCCCTGTTGAAATCTTGTATTTTAAAAATGTCCTTCATGAACCAGTATGATCTTGCCTTGTGTGTACTACTGCGTGTTAACCTTTCCATCTAGAAGAAAACACTGTTGGCAGACAATATATTTAGTTTCTTAGAACTTGAGGTGATTGCTGAAATCCGAGAGATCAGCCTTGCAGAGCAGAAAGACTATTAGTGAGTCAAGACATATGTGGGTGTTGGAGTACAGATTTGGATTCTCGTATAATCTAGAGCTGCGTGTTCGTTCGTGTTCTTTTTCAGAGAATCGCCACAATAAAGCAAACCTTCAATGAGAACAACGTTAGCTTTATTGTGAGAGGAGGTTTGATAGTGCTGGTAAATCTGGCAGACCCTGATCCAGGTAATAAGTAAATGTGTGCTGTATGTTGGGTAGTAGTGGGAATGAACCTGATAATGAAGTGATTTAAAGATGTATTAATTGTATGTGAATGTTGAAGGAACACACTGTTGGTATGACACTTCTAAGAGTTAATTTGTTCTGAATAAAATGTTTTAGAACTGCCTCATAGAAACATTAATGATCTTCCCTTAACTGAACTACTGTAAATGCCTGGCATGAAAAACTCATGAAGTATTTGCAAAACCTCTCCATCTACTGTACATGATTTACAATTTACAATAGACGAAGTGTTTATGCCGTCCCCTTTGTATTTATAAGACCTATTTGTTCCTCAACCAGACTTTACAGAACAATTTACAGATTAAATTGCTATAATTCATGGGGTAGCACCCAATCAACTACTTTTTCAAAATAATTTTGTTTTCTGTGATTAAAAAGAACGCTTTAGAGGTTAAAAAACATTTTTGTGTTGTCAGTTTGAGTAAGAAGTCATTATGACATTACTGCTGGGATACCAAAACTAAACAGTTATTTGTTTTCTGCTTGCATATGTGCATGAAATATAATGTTGCAGTATTCTTATTGATTCACTATTAGTTTCTGATCTAATCTCACATATCCATCACATAAAATCACCCTTTACGTAATACTATGTTTCAAACCCTTGTGGTCTGGCTTTCATCAAAAAATATTCGGTTCATAAAGTTTATTAAACTACTTAATTTGAAAAAATTACATGTTACAAGATATATATACAAGATACATTAAATAAAATAACCTAAGGCCTCTGTGTATTTGTTTTTTCAAAGTAAAGTTGACCAAGTATATAAGAAACATATTAACACTCAACAAAGTTGGTGCAATTTCATAGTCAGTAATTTTCATTTTTTTTAATTTTCAGAATATCCAATGTTTCTCTTTCTGGAAGACTAATGAATATAATTTCTGGTTTGTGTTTTCCAGGCTCTGGGAGGGGCACAGCAGGACCAGGGGTCTGGGCTCTGGCAATGATATTTGTGATCAGCCTTGTGGCCGTTGGTGCTTTCATTTTATACAAATTCAAAAGGTGTTTATGAGACTACAGTTTTGTCATGTGCTCCTTTTCCGGACAAACAGTTCTGAGAACTGAATTTCCTGCAGAATACATATCATCCCATGCTTTCCTTTTAACATGTCTGTGATTGTGCAGTGGGCTGCAGGATAACGCAGTGGTTAGCATTGCAGCCTTGCAGTGCTGGGGCCCTGGCTTCAACTGGGATGCTATCTATGTGGAGTTTGAATGTTAACATGGGTTTTGCTGGATGATCCGGTTTCTTCCCACAGCCCAAAGACATACGGTTAGCTTAATTGGTTTCTGGAAAAATTGGCCCTGGTGTGAGTATGTGTATGTCTGTGTTTCTGTATGTCCTCTTGATGAATTGGCGTCCCATCCAGGGTATATCCTTCCTTGTCCCAGTTGTTTGCCAGGATAGGCTCTGGCTCCCCCGTGACCCTGAATTGGATAAAGCAATTAGAAAATGGATGGATGATTATGCAGTTGACAGAGTCACGGTTCATTGATCTTTTAACAGGATACCATGGATTTCATTCTTTGAGTTTTCTTTATTATATGTATTTGTCTCGCACTCTTTGTTTTAGAAAACTTCCTGGTAGAAATGTATATGCCCAGATGCACAATGAGAAGGAACAGGAAATGACCAGTCCTGTAAATCACAGTGAAGACACCCAGAATATCATCCAGGGGGAGGAATTTATTGATGATGACCTTGACTCACAAACCCTAGGTAACGCAGGAGGTAGTCCAACTTTTAGTATCTTTCTCAATACTTATCCTCTGAGTCTATTCATATTATGCAAGTAATTGAAAAGTATGGCATTCGTTTTTCAGAATTTATACTTAATTGTAATTTCACCAGTTAACCTTAGTTAATATTACTCTGTGCATTCATCCAACTTTTTGCTTTTGTGTTCAAAACCGCCTCTCTTTACATACTTATCAGATATTGATAGATAATTGTGGAATGTTCAATGCAACACTCACATGGAAATGGAACTAGAAATCCAATTAGAAACAATTAGAAAGTATTCAGTATGGTTCTGGGATTGAAAAGTTTAACTGTTCTATTTGAATGAAGTAAATATTAATATATGTTGTATACAGTCTTGAGAATAAGCCAGGAACTCCTACAGATAAAAATAAGTTGCAATACTTTCAAGGTCAGTTTTTTCCACTCATTTCTCTAACAAACAAAAGTAATAACATTACGATACATAGTTTGAACTTATGAAAGATTGTAGTTTAATAGGAATTGATCCAGATTTAGTGACATAAAGAAATGCCAGTTGTTTCTGTTGTCATTGCAGGTAATCACTCCGGTGTGGTCCTGAGTATAAACTCCAGAGAGCTGCACAGCTACCTAACAAGCTGATGGTCAAAGACCAAGCAAACTGCACAGACTCCTCTCTATATTTTATTACACAGCCTGAGATCTTAAGCAGAAGGAAGAAAGCAGCTGAATCTCAGTTTATACCACAGCAGCAAGTCATCTTTTCCAAGTTAAAGGACTGTGTATTTTACACCTTCTGAGGAAATGAAAAGAGTGGACTCCAAACAGCACTTAACGTAAAGGGTCTCAGTGACTTAACCTGTAATTGCCCTTTGTAGCAACAACTCAAGGCACACCTTGCTTTAATCTTTTAATCTAACATCCTGTCAACTTTCATATCCAGTTTGCTTTCCTTTGTTTGTTACCAAGTTGACTGTTGACAAAAAGTTTTTATTTTATTTGTCCTTGTTTAGTTCATTTACAAGTCACAGGGAGAAGAGGCCGATACTTAAAAAGAAGGAACTCCGTAAATTCTCAAAAGACGTTCTTTGGCTCTATGCACTAAATTGCAGTGGTTTACATGTATAAAATCATTTCCGACCAGCTGACGTATTCTCAAGATTAGATCATTTCTATGTTTCGAGATAACCAAACAGGGCACAAAGAAGAAAGAGACAAATGCACAATGATATGCTGCATTGTGCTGTACATCCTGTAAATTTGATAAGACATTCAAGTCTAAAGCAAGATTAAATATAAAGAACCTTGTCTTGCCTATGTTGTGCTCCATTTATTAATACACTATCCTACTTGATAAATATCTTACAAGACAAATTCATGGAGTAGACATAAGCAACACAAATACGTAAACTTTAAACTCTACTGCTTGTTGTGTCTATAAAATAACAAGTAGTGTTATTCCTAGTTCTTTTTTAATGGGTTTCACTGTGTGTATACATAATAGTATTTGATTTGTCAAATCTATCTCCATTTTACATTGCTGATTATGCAGTGGAATCTAATCCAGTTTCTAGTTTCACATATTTGCCAAAACCTTTGACTGGAGTGCACCAACACCTTAAAATGTTCCAGAACTAAAAACACTTTTAAAACACAAGTTTTAAAACAATAGTTTAAGTTTACTCTTTACAAACATGTACTGTATGTTGTTCATCCAAAAATGTCAGCCCTAAAATAGTATTTCAAAGGAATGCATTTGGTTTTTACTTAATTTTCACATTTTGTTGCAACATATGGTACACCCTAAACTACAAATGTTTTTTTTCAGTAGAGTGCAAAACACTATATTGAATTTGCTTGAGTGTATTTTCCTGAATCCACATACATTAGTTAGCTTTATACAGTATTCTCACTGTGCTGGTGCATTCTAAGAATCTTTTATGACTTTATTTTTGTAGAAATACTGCAATGAATTAAAAAAAGTGTATTGAAGCCACAATACCTTCTTCAAATGCATCTGGTCTTCCTATTAAGTACCCAGAATACTAACATGGAAGCTCTTGTTATAAGAGGTGAGGAAAAATAAAATTTCTTCAATAGTTTGCATTTATGTAAACACTGGCACATCATAACTCACACTCTATTATACTGTATCTCAAGTAACATTAATTCCTCCAAAAAAGTTAGCTTATTTGTATTTAATGTACAGTGTTTCAATGGTAACGCATTTTAAATATTTTATTTAGGAAACGTAATAACATTGAAATGTGTTTATCTCACAAACAACACAAAATATATTCTTTCCTTGGACTTTGACAGTACTTACCCAATCTGTGAAAATATGGTAAGTAGCATCATAGTTATAATGCCAAAAAAAATACTTTAAGTGTGCTCATTTTAGTCGATTTGGTAAGATGAAGCTACATGAAATTGTTAAATAAATGGGTCTCAATAACTCTGAATGAAAGTTTCAAGCACTGATTATGAATTTCTGATTTTCTGATTTTCTGGGAGGTTGTGAACTGACAAAACACCATGATAAATATGGTTATTCCCATTATGGGTTTCAAATGTTAACATTTTGTGTGAGGTATGATAATCAGCAAAAGAATTACATTTTATTTCACAGAAGTTGTGGTTTCAATAGAGCCTATATTAGGCAGTCAAATGCTGAGATGTTCCCTTTAATTGTTTTTGTATATTTAAAAAGTACACATTTATATATCCATATTATACTAAATGTACACATCAACACCAGAACAGTCCCACAGATGCTTTTCACAGTGTTTCTAAAGAATTTTTTCCACTTTCACAATAGAACAACAGCTCATATTTATTTGTGGAATTGTCATTGACACATTGGAGGTTAGGCTTTACTTCAACAGTTGGTCACATATTAGAAGGACTGACAAATGGAACAAACACATAAAAAACTGTAGAAGGCTTCCACTCATTTTTCATGTTTTTTTTAAATATTTTTATTAACAGTAATCAGTGGTACTCCTGTTGGTAGTACTGTAAATGTATTATTCATTTAGCTTGAAGCTAAACAGAAAGGGAAAGCTCACAACTGTAAACATCAATTGTAGAAATCAAATTAATATACAGTACAATTGTAATTTAAACTGTACAGACAACAGAAGAAGAGTATACATCACAATAAATATATTCTTCAAAGTTGTACTGAACGTATTTTAAAAATGTCCTACTAATTCTGACCAAAATTTAATTGATTAAAAACACTAGCTTCTATCTCAGAGATTTTGCGCTGCTTCAGACCACAAGCTTAATAAATCACATCAATCTCTCAGTGTTGTGTACCACGAACCCTGGTCCACTTATGTGTACCAAAGACTGCAGTTGCCATGATGTCTTATCATTACATTAGTAGAATCAGTTTCACCACTCAGTACTTAGAGTAAAACTTAAAGTGGTCAAATTGCACTATTTGCTTCATTCTAAAAATTGAAGGATGTGTAATTAACAGGCTGAGGTGTTTTCTTTAAAGTCTCATTTCCTTCATGCTGGCCTTAAAACAAAGAACAAATATTTAATTGGCCACTTCTAGTAGTGTCTTGAATAAGTCTGCAGTACGTTGTACTGTACTTTGTGGTAAGTCCTTACTTGTACATCTTTTGTACATATGCACATGTTGGCTTGTTATTAGTTTTTTAGTGATGTAATGTTTGTAAATTTTTTGGGGTGGTCAAAAAGATATATTTGTTGACACAGAGTATGTGAATTTGACTGCACAGTTTATTCTTAATGTTTTCAGTAAATGTTCGGATGCAACAAAACCGTGCATATAACCAAGCGTCCAGCATAGACACATTACTTCCTCACTGTATAGATTTGTTCTAATTTGATCTGCTCAATAAAGACTTAACATTCCTCAGAAATCAAAAACTTGCAAATGTGGTGCTTACTCTACTGTATACAGGACATACCTGTGCTCTGTGTTGCATCTTAAGGTGTTCTATAATTTTCCAACTTTCACTTCAAACTGTATTAAATAAAACTGGATTCAAACTCTTTAGAAATTCTTCTCAACTATTTTTTATAATTTGAAGAAAAATACGATTCTGAGGGTTTACAAACTGCGGAAAGTTATGAAAACCACAACCAGGATTATTTTTCAACAAGATGCCAAGATTTACCAGCAACCAATATCACCCTGCAACTTACAAGTGGCAACCCACTGAAGCTAAGCAGGCGTTAGCCTGGTCAGTACCTGGATGTGAGACCTCCTTGGAAAACTAAGGTTGCTGCAGGAAGAGGTGGGGCCAGCAGGGGGTGCTCGTCCTGTGGTCTACATGGGTCCTAATGCCCCAGTATAGTGACAGGGACACTATACTGTAAAAAAAAGGTGCTGTCCTTTGGATGAGATGAAAAACAAGGTCCTGACTCTCTGTGGTTATTAGAAATCCCAGGGAGTTTTTTTTTAAAGAGTAACCCCAGTGTCCGAGACTCATAATCTCAGGGCAGTGGGTTCATCTCCCGCGTCGGGCGCCATGTCCTCCATGTTGGAGGTTGGGCACAAGGCTAACAACCCTGTCCTGTAAAAAAATTTAATGTTACAGAAACAGCAACAGGATGTTGCTGCCCCTAAATGTCAGAAGGCATAATGGGCAAACATCCGTCCATTACCAGTAGATAACATTAAGTAGTATATATGATACAGCCCGATATCTCTAACAAAATGTCTTTGGCTTTGTCTTACTTGTCATAAGTAAACACTGAATATGAATTTTAATCATACAGTCCTGTAATCTGAAATCCTCTGTACAATATGTTCTGCTTCGGTGAAGATGCACCATCTTGGGTTTTTTTTCAGTAGGAAATAACATAATCTCCTTAAAAAAATAATTTCTTCAAGGAGCAAAATTATAATTTGTTCTGTGACAATTATAGGATAATCCAGCAGTTTGATAAAATGTTATTTTTGGGCTGAAAGAAATAAACATGATTTTGAAACAGTTTATCTTTATTATTTCTATACAGATGTTTTCCACCAAGTCGGTGTCTGTCATTGAGGGTAATACATGGAATAAGTCATTAAGGTGCAAAACAAACAAAAAAAAAAGTGTCTTTTCTCCAACTATTTACATAGTTTTCACATTTATCACATCCATCTCTTCTGCTTTTGATCTGAGATTCTGGTACCATGCCTTGTACTGCTTTCCTTTTTCACTCTGCCTTCTTAAAAGATGATTTCAAGAAGGCAAGGAAAAGAACTGCTAAGGTTACAATCCCTGAAGCCAATTTCAGATTGCCCAACAAAAGTACCCTCAGTTTGTTTTAGGATTATCCAAATGTCCCCAAAACAATAAAACCAGACAGGAATGTCAGGATTGCTTCTTGTGGTACAATGTTGGGTATGACTGAACACTTGCCAAGGCAATGCACTTTTCAACCCGTAAATCTCAGATACTGCACAGAACAGATTTGAATAATACTTGTTTGCAGAGACATGGGACCCCAAAAAACAGCTGGATAGCAGAGAAGAAAGAAAAATATTTACAAACATGAATGTTAACAATTGACATTCTGAAGAATTGAAGTCTGTGGCAATTACTTTATGTATACACTTAAATAATACTTAAACAAATTAAATAACTTAAAAAGAACTGTTTCATGTTTTGGTGATTTCTTTTTAAAAGGTCAGTGAGAAAGAAAATGTACATTAAAAAATTCTGTTTGCAGTAATACCATTCTAGATGCAGATATCTAGACAAAGCATCTAAAGATACTTTATAAACTGAACACATTATACAGTACAAGTACAGTACAACTTTTCCATTTGAAGTGCTACTGTGTTTCACACAGAAAGAGTAAGCTTCACTCCTGAATAACACAAAATGCTTTTTTGCCTTGAAAGAGCTAATAAATGGGGTTCTATAATACTGTAGTAGTCTGTAATTAAAAGGACTAAAAGGTTCTTATTTATCAAGAAAATCCACCAAAAAGACCAATAACTACAGTAAATCTATCGTAGGCACTGTAATTTAGGCAACACTAGTAGGCAAATATGACAGCAGAACCACATTCTGCAGCTGTACTATAATATCCTGAACTGTATCTAGCTGACAAATGTATGTTAAGTAAAACAGGAGAATGAAATAACTTCCTCAGATGTTTATAAAGAGTTGTCCAGACTCTAATGTTCTAAGTGCCTGAAAGTTGAAAACCATTTTGCGTAACTGCAGTGAGTGAAGTGAAATACCTAACAATTTGTCGTAAAGACTATATTTTGTTGCTACATCTGTTTTAATTGGATTATGCATTACAGTTTTTCTAATATACAAAGCTGACTTTTTTCCATCAGTTTCTACTTTTATGCATTGACATTTTAACAGTGTAAGAAAGGTACTACTTATTCTTACTCAGATTACAGTGATAAGAGAAGTATTGGAATGTGCCAAAAATTGACATATGCACCATAAGCCTAGAACGTAGGCTAAACCAGTGTGATGAATAAAGCAATGCTTGACAATGGCAAGATACATTGGAAACAATCTGCATAAATTCTTAACAGGAAATCCAGCCTTTTAAAATCCAAAGTGTAAAACCCAAGGTGTATTTCTCCCAAGACAAATCTACTTTGTTTTTATCAAAAAGGCTGTTTTTAATAGATCTGAAAGTATCTAATTTCCAGCATATGCTGGATGAAGCAAGAACCCAGACTAACAGGGAAAAAAAACTTTTCATTCCAGTTCCAATGGTTCAGCATTACAGCATGCCCATTATATGTTCTCAGAATTTTGGCTTCAGTATTTGAACACACTTCCACCCATAGTGAAATCATCTCAGGGAGGCCAGACCAAAAGCTTTAAATAATAATATAAATAAGAAAGGGAACTTGATATTTAGTTTAACATTTACAAATAAATATTTTAAGGAATTCTGACCAAATTCTGACGCTACAGTTGACAAGCTTAAAAAGTAAAGAATGTCTTTTCATTTGGCATGTTTAAATTCCAAAAAAGAATGGACAGTCACTGACGTTTTTTCAGGTCAATAACACAATGGCCACAGACTTTTATAATGGGAAAGAAGGACACAAGCATGCTGGTAGTAATAACTGGTATTAAAAAAACAAATACGATAAGGAAGATTTTCCTTCTTAGATTTATAATGTTGTATATATCACCATTGTCCTTTACGGTCCACTTGGTATCCATAATCTTTTTTTCAGAAATCCTTCTTACTGTTTGACTGTTGCTGAAAATAAATAAAAGGATCAATCATGGAGGTACTGAAAATCTTGATTATGTCCCGGTTTTCTTCTCCCACTCCTGAAAAGAGAAAAAAAGGCATGCCTGAGGATGCATTAAAGAAGACATGTGCATTAAATTCTTCAGAAATATCATGTTGGAAATTATTTATAGAATAATAGGAACACGCAGTAAGAAAGGTTACAAACAAGATGTGGTCATACTGCCTATTTAGCCTGTTTGCTAGTTAGCAGTTGACTGATCTAGTCATTTCTTGTAAGATGCCAGGGTACTGGTATCAACAACATGGCAGCATAGCTGTTCTGTACTCCCAAAACCCTTTGAATAAAGAAGTGTTTACATAGAAGTGTATTTTAAACAGTGAACAGTAGTTTCCACTTGTGTCCTCTGTTTTATTATCTGGAGATTTCCTAGTCTGACTTTTAAATCTAGTAGTCACGTAGTTACTAAACAACATTACAGTAACTTAAGTTGAAGACTAATGTAGTTTATATTTCCTTTTTTAAAATTTGTGAAGCCAATTTTACTGGATCTGAAGTAAGATTGCATCCCTAAACAGCCCTTGATTCTGTGTTTAGCAGGCATTTTTCTACATACTCTTTAAAGCGGAGAGCAGCTATCCTGTTGTAATTCTAGCCTTTGTTGCATTTTTAATGCCTCATAGAATACACAGTTCGTGTAAAAACAAAAATAAATGTTTCCCTGAATGAGAAAGGAAGTCGGGAAAAAAATGAATATGAAAATCTTAAAAACAGTCTTGACTGAAGAGAAAACCAGGCGGACCTTCGCTTTTCGGAGAACGTGGCCGCGGACTGGGGAGGTGGTCTGAGTCGACTGCCGCCTCAGCAAGGAGGCGCTGTTCACCGGCAGGGAGCAGGTCTCAGTGTCGCTGGTGTCACAGCTGGAGGCCGGGGAATTATCTAGGGTCCGCCGCATGAACACGGGTGACTGTGAAAGAGCAAAACACATCAGTCCTGTGAGCTCCTCATTGTGGCCATATTGAAAAAAACATAACAGTACGAAGTGACTAAAGTCTACCCACATCTCTGACAAGAGGATTGCCCTAGAGCAGTGGTTCTCAAACTGTGGTACGCGTACCTGCAGTGGTACGCGGAGTGCTGCCAGGTGGTACGCGAAATGACCCTGGAACTGTGTTGTGTGCGCTGAAAAATCGGGACGGGTTTTCATATTTTGTATTTTAATACGTGTCGAATACGCAGCCTTCGTACTACGATACCACTCTATAGGAATGTGTACTATGGACGCAAGTGACCAATTGTATTTAAAAAAAAGCTACTGTATCTCCAGCAAATAGGGAGGTAGGAGAATGTGCGTGATTTTGGAACAATGCCAATGTTGTAAGCACAGGAATGCATAGAAATGTGTGCTACGAATGCTGGTAATCTTGTGAGCACAGGAAAGCGTGATAGATAACAGAAAAATATTTAAGAACTGTTCTGAGTTAATTTGAGAAAAATACACCGAGTGTCTCTGTGTTTCGCTCCCAAGCGAAATTATTATTATGTGTGGAGAAAAAGCTGCTAAACAGCTCGACCTGCTGCCCCCCCGAAAGACACAGTCACTCATAGAATTATTGAAATGAAGGACTATATCAAAAGTACGCTGATAGAGCGCGTTAAGATGAGCAGATATTTTTCACTGCAACTAGATGAGTCTGTAGTCGATTTGGCCAATTTGCTCGTTTTACTTTAGATACGAGTTTGAGGGCATGTCCCATGAGGACTTTCTGTTCTGTAAGCCGCTACCAACAGGAACTACAGGAGAGCACATATTTCAGCTTCTGAATGAATTTATCGAAGAGAATGGCATCGACTGGATAAAATGTGTTGGAGTTTGTACAGACGGTGCTAGAGCGATGACAAGCCGACACAGCGGTATAGTTGCACGATATAGAGAGGTTGCTGCAGAAATGAATGGACGCATTGCAACATCCACCGTGAGACTTTTGCAGTCAAGAAAATGCCTGACGATTTAAAATCTGTTAGACTGTTGTGAATTGTATCAAGGCTCGAAAAATTAATTCACATCTGCTTTGCTCGACTAAACAGGCTCACCCCTCTCACTGAAATGGTGCTTTTTTATTATTTTTATTTGTTGTTGTTACTGTTTTTTTCTGTAAAACACTTTGAGAATCCACCTTTAAAGGCGCTATATCAAATACAGTTTATTATTATAATATTTATGATATGTATGTGCGCTCATGTTGGTCATTGAGAATTTCTGGGGTTCCTATGAGATGATGACTTGTAGGTGGTACTTGGATGCTTTGGTTGGATTAGGGGTGGTACTCGGTCCAAAAAGTTTGAGAACCACTGCCCTAGAGGTTTCAATGTGTAATTCAGATGCAATGTTTCAAGGAAACAGCCTCACAGCCCCTGTTACTAATTATTCTGACATTCTGCTGTAAGCGTCAACTGTTATCTTGCAGCTGCACTGGCTCACCTGAGGGTTGGAGGTCCCTGACTTTGGCTCAATTGTCAGCCCCAACGTGATGCCGCCATTCATGGCTTTCTTCAAGCTCTCCTTGACCTCCGTCAGCTCCAGCTCCAGATTGACGCGCTCCTCCTCCTTCTTCTTACACTCCTCATCCACCCTCTTCAGCTTGTCCTCGAGAACAGCTTGCGATTTCTTGCCTTTGGTTTGCAAAAGATCAAAACGAAAACACATGACACACCTGATGGGCACTTGAATTTTGCTGCCCGTTTAATAAGCTCCATAGAAATATGCAGACAGACAGAGGACCATCTCCTACAGTCATGACTTTACCAATTCATCCTTCCTCAAAAGCCAGAAGTAAGCCCAAATAAGGGAGTCAGTTAGGACATGGAGGCAATAAAGCTTTCTAAATTGCCAGAGAGTTTTATCCATTGAAAAAACCTGCTATTTGCCAACTGAATGACCTCTGCTCATAAACCCCCCCTACCCCTCCTCCTGTGTTTGTCAGAATTGAGAAGACACACCTGTACAGGTTTCAAGGGCAGCTCTGAGGTCTCGCCTCTCCTTCTTCAGTTGTGTAAGGCGGTTGCGAATGTCCTGCTTCTTCTTTAACATATCCTCTTCTTTTGCCTGTAGTTTCTTTGCATCAGCCTCAACCCTGTTCTTACCATATTTATACTGATCTGTGTCTACAAAGAGATTCAAATGGAAGTAAAAAAATAACAATGAAACCCCTTCCTTTGATGGAAGAGATAGTGGGAACAATTTTAGTTGCATCCCACTATATATTAGCTTGACTGACTACCAACAATAGCAATAGCAAATACTGGAAAACATTGGAAATGGATATTTTGAGCACTTGTCTCGCGCCATTTTCTATCGTGACCATCATAATTAAAAAAATTAATTATTTTTCCCCAGTAACATCTTTTATAATAACTTTAATTCAGCTTGTTGTGCAAATAAAGCTAAAATTTACCAGATAAACTGGAGGCACGGGATCTTACGACAAAAATGTCATTATGCATGACACGACAAAAAGATTTTGTCCCTAAGCTGTTCCATCATAGTGTGCTCCATTTTATTTGGGCAGCTCAAAATATATTTCCTTCTGTAGAATTGTGTAATTGGCATTTTCTTAAAGTTTCTTACAGAGGTTTAAAGACATATCTGGATGCTCAATCAGCTTTGAGACTAGAATCAAAACTACTAAATACACAATTTAGTGCACCATAACACCAAATAACACCACATAATCCAATAATAATTATTTTTAATAAATCAAATGACATTTGCAATTTTCAGTCACTTCAATGTAAAATATTTTTACATTTTAAACACCTTGATTATAACATCCCAGCACAAAATTGTACACATTTCTTTAATAAAATTACTTTCATAAACCATCTTTTGAGCACTCAGTTGTTATAACACTAAGCTACCAGTCTCTCAACTGGATCTTAATCAGAAACAAATAACGCTACTCAACCTTAAATTAGACAGCTGAACCACTGAATTGATTTATTATAGCTTATCTCTTAGCATTACACTGCCTTTATAAATTTCTTTGTAATCTGTGAAAATAAAATCGCTATTTCAATTAGTTAAAATGAAAAAAAAATCATGATTGCTTACTTGAGTTTGTGCGCTTAATTGGCAGGCTTCCATTTTGCTTTTTCTGCTGCGTTTTTTCCATTTTCTGTTTTCCTCCCACTCCATTGGTCACAGGAATTTTCTTTCCTTTGAACTGTTCAAGGTTTTGAAAGATGTTGGTTAGATTTTAACCTTTTTCATTTAAAATTAATTACAAACAAATACAAGTATAATGTATTTATGACCAGAGGTATGTTTAAAGGCCTAATTCTACTTCCTGACATCCACTGTTTTTATTTTAAAGTGCTTAATCAAGTAATTATATAACAGAATACTGTAAAATCACAATTATTTTGGGATGGATGTCTACTTTATTAATGAAATACCCTTTATTTGTTCATACGTTAATGAAGTAGAAACAAAAACAAATGAAGAATTAATGGGTCTCGCCTAAAGAAGAATTCTGAAAATGTCATATTGGACATTTGGATCACATTTGCCACAGAGAGCTCTCTGACCTTAACCACAGTGGTATATAACCACTACTGAATGTCTTCCATTTCACTTCCAAAGAGGAAAAAAAACATATTGAATATGGGTTTTGGTTGGATTTAATTTAAAGTCATGTTTCCTGGTATTTGGTTATTTAAAACAAGTATGACTTTGCTCTGTTCAATGCTACTATGATTGCAGCTATTATGATTACATATTAAGATTTACATATTAAGACCATCAATTTCTTTTAATGTTATTTAATTAGGAGCATGAATAAATCTAGAGGGCACTCTATACATAAGTAACATACAAAGTACCCTAAATTACTCATCCGTAACACACACTTCCCTCCCAAGATGTACACCTTCCCTAGTAAAAGGAGGACTTAATGGACTGCCCTTGCCCAGCAACAGCAACGTTTGCCAAACATTCTGAAACAGAAGACAGACCTTACCTGTTCAGAGATGCAAAGTTGTAACTGACTGCGAGGAGCAGTATCTCTGTACAGTACATGGTTTCCAAATGTTTGAACACAACGTTTTAACACTTCACATATTAATAAACCTACCCCGTACTTGCTTTTTTTGTGTGTACGAGTGTTGACGCTGGGGAAGGATCTTTTAACTTCAGGTTGTCAAAGTAAAAGTGTCGGCCGTGGAGCCTTCTTCAGGTGTCACTCCTGAAGAAGGCTCCACTGCTGAAATGTTGTGTTTTCTTTCTTCTCTTTTCAGCATGGAATAAACCTATTACTTGTTCCTTTGCAGCCTACGCATGCTGACGCAGCTACCCACCTAAAGTAAAAGTGTGACAGACAGACAGACAGACGGACGGACGGACGGACGGACGGACGGACGGACGGACGGACGGACAGACGGACGGACAGCAGAAGCTGTGGACAGCAGGAGATTACAGTGCATGGCAGAGATTGTGTTAAGGGTGGCAGTTCACCTGAGAGCTCGTGCCAGTGGAAGCCCTCCCAGCAGAAGCAGTGTTAGTGACAGGGCGTGAAGAGGACACTTTGGAGGATACAGGAGTTTTGTAATGACTAGCTTCCTGTTTGTCAGCAGAGGAATGCCTGCTAGACTTGGGGGTGTATCGAGCTGCGAGCTTTGGCGAGGGCATGTTTTCATACAGGTCAGCGTTCTCATACAACCCCTCCTCCCTCCTGTGTATGTCCTCAGGATCCTTTGAAGGCAGCCACGCATGCAGACAGACACGAAGCAGACAGGTGGAAATTACAAATGGATTAGTGTAGAAAGTGTTAAAAGAATTACCAATTACAACTTTATTTCAGTGGGACAGTTCAAAAGAAACTTTAGACAAGTAGCGGGATTAAAAAGCTAAAGCAACCATTCATGGTAAACATGCTATCTGGCAGTTGAAACAGGAAACTGGAAACAAGAGCATTTCAGACACACCTGCAGTCTGCCAGCTTCCAGCGAAAATGTATAGAAAGTTCTTATCTAAAAAACCATCTCATGAAAGTTCGAGTCCGAAGCTGGCACAAGTGTCTGTAGTTACTTTTTGAAAGGTGGTCTGTGGTACAGTAGGTGCAGGGAAATAAGAAGTATGAGAAGTTCTTATTCTAAAGGTCCCATAACGTTAAGACTGCTAACAAGTACAAGATCAGCAAACTCTTTAAAGAAAAGCAGGTGGAATACCATAAGCCCTGTGGGCGTGCACAGGGAAAGCTCAGATAAGCAGAAGCTTTTCAGAGAAATTATAATAAGAGAACCGTACCGATCCATTTCCACAGGGGACATCATCGTAATGGAGGGCCACTCCTGAGGGGCAGGCATAGCCATTTACAGGGTTATCCAGATAAGGGTTAGGAGAAATGGCACGTCTGTTGGTAAAGCTGAAATTGGAAAGAGACACAGGAAGACAGGAGAAATTAAAGGCCTGAATCATGGTTCATGATCAGCATGACGTGTGGAATGGGGTCAAAGGACATCTTTCAATATCGGGCACAGTCAGACACATACATCAAAAGCTCACAAAATCCGTGTAGATACTACAAATGTAACTAAAATATTTGCACAGGCATACGCATTCCTAGCAGCAGGAATTTGAATTTCAAAGGACGACTGTAATTCAGTTTTCAGGACCACCACTCTTGCTGTTATTGAGTTTCATTCAATATTCCTCCATGGGAATAGGTGTTAAAATAAACTAAGACATGTGAAAACAATTTGGCACATCATCAGAACTTCAGTAAGACATCACAAATCCCTTCCATTACCACAGTAACAAGTCTGCATGGATGGGAACATTTAGATTTTAATTGCGGGTATTTAAAAAATTTTTTTACTTGTTTGGTAAAGCAGTTTCATATTCAGTGGAAGATTAAGTACAAATTTGGAATTAGGCAGATTATGCTGACAAAACAAATTATAGAATGTTTTTGCATTAGCTTTATATTTCTCAAAAAGAGAAGAACATAACATGCACTGTAGGGGTGACAGCTCTGCTACAGGCACTCTGCAGTAAGGATTTGAACTTGTCTGCTCCGAGCTCCCACTGGCTTACATCATGGGACTACGCAGTAGAAAGCTCCTCAGTCCTTTGTAAAATAACCCCCTCCCCCCAACAAAGTTCTCATTTTGCTATTTCAGCTTGCAAACATTTAAAGACATTATAAGTAGAATCTGTCCCACCTACGCCAAAGTGATAAAGCTAAAAAATGCAGAGTATATAAAGAAATTTGATTTTTAAAGAAAATTAGAGGATTCTTAATTTTAATATCTTGTTATCGTAATTAAACACAAAAACGTCCTATGTAATATGTGACAGAATTACTTTTTGAAATACTGATGTATTTCACAAAACATTTCCTGAATCAGAAAGAAACCAATAAAAGCTAACCATGACACTAACTCTGACCTAGTTAACAATTAAAGCAACATCAGGAACTGAATTAACTCTTTCCAAATTAAATGTTAACTCTTGACTTTCATGGGTGCAGAACAGGGTTCTTTGTTTAAAGCATGTCTTTCTCTAAAATACTAGTTGTACAACGTAAAACAGAATACAGATTCTGGATCACAAAATTCATAAGGACCCTGAGACACAAGTTGAAATTAAGTTTAGGAACAGTAACAACGGAAAACATTTTTTTTTTACCAGAGAGTGGTGGCTATCTGAAATAATTAAGTTTACTCAGTGTGATTCTTTGAAAAATTGATGAAACACTGAACTCTTATCTCCGAACATTATCCAGACTGTCTCCTTTTGTTTGTGATCATTCATATGTTTCTACAGCTAATAATGGGTTAAACTCTTTCACAAAAGTAAGCACAGTGTCTGAACTGATGATGAAGAGAATAAGACAGATCATTGAGCATTTTAATTAATTTGATAACATTTGATACAAATTGTTTTTTTTAAAAGATGTTTGATCATTTAATGCATGGAAACAGATCAGTTCTACTTTGAACTTCAAATTATAATATCAAATTCAACTTAAGATGCATTGAAACTGATTTTAACATAAATGTGTCCATTTAAAAAAATGTTCTGTGAGAAAAGTCTTTTTCATATCCATTTTAGAAAAAAAGAAAATGTCCGAAGAACTTTTCAAGGGCATAAGTAAACCACACCAGATGTCAGCTTCTACAAATCCTAAAAATGATCTTAGAAAATACTTTTTCCTATAATGCTATAATAAACCACACTTAGAAGCCAGTCATACCCTAAATAGAATACACTGTAACATATTAATCTGCTGGTTTTGCATCTTGCTGTTGCTTTAGTACTTTCAGCTTACTTTACATTTTTATTAAAACAAAAGGTCAAAAAGGTCTAAAACTTTAAAACAATATTGTTAAAAACATTAACATTAATGAACATTAACAAATGTTTGGATTTTATGATCAGTTGTTGTGATATATTCCATGTCTGGATTGCCAGTACAGCTAGACAGTACACAGAGGTTATCAGTAATAAATAATTTGATAACTTTCACTTCTTACATTTCATTAAACTGCTCTGCAATAATGTGGACAAGTAGCACCAAATATATATAGATAAAAGCAAAGAATCATTTGCCTGAACAGCTATTACAGCATACCCAGCTTCCAAATTTCACTGCCCAATGATGGATTTCAGATACACATTAATTTAAGAACATGATGGAACCCAATACGTTAGTCATCTGTCATGAATTAACAAACCAGCACAGATATAGTTCCATTACAAGGCATTACACAGCCTTTCAAGTGGTCTCTACAATATGAAATATGGGCTCTTTTTTGATTGATTCTTTGCTGCACAAGACTACATTCCTGTTCAATGTGGTCTTCTGGCTTACAGTAAGGCATTTGTTTCTTGTTATCTTCCCATTTGTTCGCTGGGCCCACACATAGTTTTCCAGGAAAAACTTAACTATTAATATTTTAGTTTTTAATGTGGCTCATACTGTAGGATTATTAGCACAGAAAGTGTTAACACATTACAATGTTCAGTTTGCAAAGGGAAGCAGAACAAAAAGATTTTCAACAGTGCTCTTTTTAACTTATCATGGGATTTGCACAAAAGTATTTCTAAATCATTTTTCTCCACTGATTTTCTAGTGCCTCCTATCACAAAGCACTAAAGCTTCTGTTGGCAGAAAGGGAACTGGAACAACTGTGCTGTTTTTTTTAACTTAAAACTACAGCATATCAGTTTTAGGTACTAAAAAGTGGGACAAAAATGTGTTCTTCTCAACAAGTATGGACAATCTCCAATACTAAAAATAATAATAATAAAAAAACAAGATGTGCTCCAGGGCGAAAATAATGGGATTTTGCATCTATTCAGACATTTCAGCTAACCGGTAAATTAATCTGAATTTTTTATTGCAGTAATGAAGCAAGATTAAAGCTCCCTTTTCCAGTTGACTGGAAGGTGTCATCCTTTCCAGCCACAGAAAACAGACGTATCATCTCAGCATTTTCCAAGACAGTTCTTCCAAAATACCTTACCAGAATGATTGCTTTGCCAGCTGTATGACATTTGCAGTGGTTTCCACATCAATGTAATCATAGTGCAGTGCAGCAGGGTCTGTTGTCGAGCCTGTTTCTGCCAACAGAACTCCAAGCCACCTGCCCATTCCTTCTGAAGACAAAGCCTGTGGGAAGAGACAGAGAGACACTCAAAGCCCTTTCCTGACTGGGTGTGATGCTCATACTGTACAGAACCCCAATTAATTTTAATTACAATGAAAACCTCAAAGCACATGTGCACTCTCCTAAAATGAAAAAAGCACAGACTTTGGTTTTCAGAGCGTGGAAGTGCATTTCATTCCCCAAAAGACTATATCATTATCAAGCATGCTTGGGGGAATCTTCTTCATTGCAGCGTACTTCAGAAAACACGACTGGAAAATAACGTAGTGCATGAAATGCATATTCTGTCATAATACTGTGTTTTCTGCATGAGTACTGCACAAAGATTACAATTTGCTTTTCAGCCAGACTTGAGTTACAAAAATGGCTTTACCCAATGATCCCTACTACACCATGCTATTCATCATAATTATCACTGGTAATTATTTAAACACTCACTTTCTAAGATTGGAAGACAGCTCTTGACTAACCCTAGGGAGAAAAACGAGGCCACTCAGCAAAAGAGCTTGTACAGTCTTACAGAAATGGGAATGTGTGAAAATCCAGGCAGCAATACAATCTCCTGAGGAACTGGCAGTTAAGGCAGGAGATGATTCACTGAGACTTTTTTTTGTAGCAATGGTTAGCAATTCCAAACAAACAGCTCTTTTACCTCCAGCACTGCCACTTCTTGTCCATTACGCAGCAGCCGGAAAGCCAGCGGGTGTTTGGAATCCAGGCCAGGGATGACCTCACAACCTCTGAGTGGGATGGAGGCCATGTGCGTCTTCAGGTCACTCCGGTCCTTGTGGAGAATCAACTGGTTGTCTCTGAGCCGGCACCAGCGCTCCCTCCAGCGGTTATTGGACAGCACGTTCAGGTAACCTGTCATAACAGCCAAACATTTCTTAAATTCTTTACATGTAATGACACAAATTTGCTGACATAGCCGCAAGGGTGATCAGATTGGAATCCAAGTGCTAGGGATTGGAGAGTCCTGAAGCTTCCAATGATGCCTGAAGGTGGAGGAGTCAAAGCTCTCTGGAGACAGCTGAGGGTGCAGTAATGAGTGGTACTTGAAGTCGCAGCAGAGATAGGCTGGCGACTTACAGCAGGCTGGTGAAGTTGTAGGGATTGCAGCGGAGCAGAGAGAAATGGCTGTGGTCCTGACAGTGGGCTGGTGCAGTGGATGGCTGCCAACTTGTAGCAGACTGGCAAGGCTGTAGAAGTCGCTGGTGAAGCTGAAGAGACTGCAGCAGGCTGGCTGCAGACATGTAGCCGACCAGAGAGGCTGTCGTTGTCACAGTGGGCTGGGGCGGTGAATGGCTGCCAACTTATAGCAGACTAGCGAGGCTATAGAAGTCATAGCAGAGACAGGCTGCCAACTAACAGTAGACTGGCGAGGCTGTAGAAATTGCTGGTGAAGCTGAAGAGACTGCAGCGGGCTTGTCTGGAAACTGGCTGTAGCCCATGAGAGAGGCTGCCGTTGTTGCAGTGGGCTGGGAAAGTAGTTGGCTGCCAGTTTATAGTAGTTCAGAAAAGCTGTAGAAGCCGCAGGTTAAGCTACCAGCTGGGTTAGACAACACTGCATCCGCTATCCAAAAAGGATGCGTTAGCACGTCCAGAGGGGAGTACAGTCTGAGTATTGGCAGTGAGAGATCAATGACAGAGCACCCCTTCAGTAATAATTAAGAGGTGAGTTTAAAGGAATAATTGCGCACCTGATTAATGGGGAAAAGGGACAGATCAAAAGGCGAGCCGACTTGAGCCACAGGACGACTGATATTTCTCCTTTGAATGCTCCTGGTCTCTTGTGGCAACCGCAGGCTATGAGCCGCCACTGGCCCGGAGCGTCACATTTAATAGAATGAATATGAACCATCATACTTGTAAATTGCTATTTTACACTTATGAATATTGTGGCATCCTATAATAGAAACCAATCTATATATACTCAGTTTTGCAGCTAAAGTAAGTAGATCTTGACCTGTCTAGTCTATTGAATATAAGGAAAGTCTTGTATATCCACCCTTGTCAGGCCAGTGTATTGTCATGTTTCTTTGCTACAGAAAGCAACTGCTATTTGCCCACATACCACAGGTGGGTACGTCCTCCTCTGCAGAAGAGGTCTGCTCATCCGTAGATGGCTTCTTCTTCCCAAGGCCCATTATTTTGGTGATCTTCTTGCCAGTGACTTTACTCACTGGACCCTTTTGATCTGCCTTGGAGTTCTTCTTCCCTTTACCTGGGACAAACAGCAACAATAGAACAACTGACACATAAATCCAGAGTAAAAATTCACTTTGATTAGAATCTATGGTGGGGGGGGTGGGGGGGGGGAACAAAACCTCGGTTGAGATTTTTTTTCATGCAAAGAAGGAATTGGAAGATTAGCTGTGGTTTATCTGAAACTTAAACAAATAATTTACACAATAAAGAAGGCCTTGAAACCATCACAGTAATCTTCCTTAAATATAATTTATAAAGTATATATGACAAAAATATAAAAAAACAAAGACGTCTTTCCTCTTTTAAAAATGAAACTCAAAATAAATTGAAAGGAGCTGCTTACAATATGTAATATTGTCTAGAGAGACAAGTAAGGAATAATGGCTACATTTTTCCAGAGATAAGTTTTGCTGTATTCAAACGACAAAACGCAAATGCATCTTTTTATCATTTTTATTTAATGGTCTGCAGTGGGAGTTGTTTTATGCAGAAGATGAGCTCTAACCAGTAAAGGCAAGAGTGAGGGACTGGATGACCTTGTTCTGTCTTTGGACTAGATTATTAATTTTGTTCTGAAATTATGTCGTTTCAAAAACTAATTTCACATTATACATTTTAAAATATTATTTTTTCTCAATTTACCTTTATCATATTATTTTCAGTAATTCAAAACTATAAAAGTGTTCAAAACTACGTATTTAAAATACATTTCATCAAATAAATAAATTGCAGACATGAGTATACATTTTAATGAAGATTGAATACATTCATTCCAGATTAAGTACAACTGGTCAGAAGAAAAACAGAAGTACTGTACATAAGTATGTTTAAACCATTCTTGGCAGTTTGCCTTTAACCGTGGTTTGGTTGCTAAGTGAGACATCTTGAATACTAAATTAATTTTAATTACACAGAGCTGATATGTTGAGTTACAGGCCAGATAAAGTACTCAGACTAGTGTGACTGATAATACATTTCTACCTACTTTTATGAAATACCTGACATTAAATTGTACACATTTAAACTTTTGAAACAACAAACAAAAGTATTAAGTTGGCTTCAGTTATCCGAAATAATGAAGGATTACTAATTCATAGATTTAAGAAGAAGATCATTTTGTTTTACATAATAATCCCACACCTTTAGAGATTTCCCTGGTTACTAAAGACTCCACAATAATATCACAGCATTTTCCAAGGTTTAATTATTAGAACTATTCACTGGTACAGAGAAAAAAAAAATCCAAAACAGAATCTTCAGTTTTGAGTCCCGCAGAACTGCCAGTGGAGGAGAGATAAAAATGGTTAAACTAATTTTGATTACTTAAAATCTGTAGAATTCCAAGATATTATAATAAATATAATTTTTTTTTTTACTTCAGAAGCATTCCTGCACATATTGTGTGCTACACCAAAAACTGGTACTTACAATTTTTACTGTTATTAGGAAAGCATACCGTAGGTAATTGTTATTTTTACTGTTCACTGCCAAACAGAGATAAGAAGTGACTTAAGCCATTCATATTGTGGCTTGTCCGAGAGTCTCCTGTTCAAAGTTTTACCAGTGGACACCACTGAAGAGTCATTCCAAAGATCCCCTCTAGGGGGCAACAGTACAAAATGTTTAGTAGATCACCCCAAACACAAGTGACAGTCAATAACCAGAAAACAGCAGTAATTCAAATGCAACCTTAACTATAATTTGATTAATTCAAAACCCTTGTCTTTTTACTAAGTGTAACAATGCACCTTATGAATACAATCACAAGTCTTCACTTATCCACATGTTTTTATTTTGATACTAATATTATTATTCTAATAATTTTTTTTCAAAATAAAAGGTCTGGGTCTCTATAAACAATATATAAATTACAAAAGAGTCTTACTCGGACAGGAACAAAAACAGAGGGATATTAGAAGAAATGATTTGTTCTTCTGTAATACTATCATAGGATAAGTGCAATGCACATTGTACTATCACCCTGAAAATGTAATCAAATGAACTTTCATATTTTATTTAGTAAATAGTAAATTTTGATGTAGATTTCTTAAAAGTAAATTTTAATAATAGTCAATCCAAAACACTTTGATTCTAAGGGGGAACACAACAGCCACAAACTCCTACTCTCTTTCGAAGACTGCAGTTTTGGGTGGTTAAAGAACATTCAAAGCTCATAATGTAATCATGAAGTTCAGATTAAAACCAAACAGTTTCACTGTTTATTTTCTGCTCTTTTCCATTTGTGAAGCTTCAATGTCAAATAATGAGGCATGATTTAGTTCAAATCCTACAATCATGGTAAAATAGATGTCTCTCACATCAAACTTGAAATGCCCTATTGAGAATGGTGTTTCGTTTAATGCAGAGAATTTGTAGTCAGAGGATGTTCTATTAGTTTACAGCACAAACTGGCTGACCTCTGAGCACAGGACTCTAAGGATATGTTATATTTAAATGATACTTCTGATTCCATAAAATTAATCCAGACATGGCTGTTAAATAGAACCAGGTCACAAGATGACCAAAGAAAGTTGACTGATTAGGACATGCATGACTTAAACTGTCAGTGTTCTCTGCAAAAAAACTTAGGCATAAACATGAGCTTTTTTTCATTAAAAAGCATGTTGTACCACAATACTTCTGCTTCTTCATTTAGTCATCATCTCAAAGCTCTGCAGTTAGATCACAACAGTTACAGTACGTGTTACTTCTACACCTGAATTACTTCTAGACATACATTACCAAAACAAGTCACCAGAGAAGAATATAGCCTATGATACAGGCCACCATTAGTTAGAGGGTTTTATCAGACATGTCCCCTGACTAGACTATGTCATGCTGTGTTCCGCATCCATTATGTCAGCCAGAGGTCTATGGCAAGAACAGATGCAGTGAGCAAAGGTATGTTCTTGTGGTGTCACTGTTGAATTTCATCCTCCCACAGCTTAATATGTCCCTGAGTAAACTTTGTAATAATTAATGGCCACTGTTGCACAAGAGCCAGGATCTCTGTCAGTCTGTCAGTCATGGGCATTTGGCATGAACTCAAATACGTAGTGAACTCTTGCAGGATATTTCTGCACATTTGCTGTCTGCTCATTCAAGACAGATGTGATCTAAGACGATCACAGCTGAAAATGTGTTAACTGTCATAAAATATGTCCATTTACGTGAATAGCCAAATTATTACAACAGCGTACATATATTGTACATTATTTAGTAGTTATGCTCATCATATTCTCTTGGATTAAATTTAATACATATGGTTTTACCTTACATATTCAATTAATCAATTAACTATCAACTGGGTTTCTATCAAAATGAATGAAGCATCTACAGATACGGTACTACATAAACCTCACTGAATATCTATAGATGATTCATTATACTTCAATTAATTGTTAATTAGTGATAAATAAAACTATTAAACCTTTTGTCTTTACAAGCTAAATGGAAGTGCATTTCAATCAGTTCTTTAAGCAAAGGGTTGTGGCAGTATGGATACATTTATAGATTACACTAAGAACATTTACAGTGTTTTTTATACTTCTACATAGAGCACGGACTAATTACACTTATTCCGAAATTGGAATGAAGTCATCTGTGACATTGGTTACTAGAAGAAGAGCAAAACAATGGTTTGTTTTTTTAAATGTCTTACCAGTGCTTACACGTAGCTCTGAATTCTCTCATGGAAAGTTTGGTATTGATTGGTTTATATGGTTTTTGAGAGGCATTCTTTCTTTTACTTACAGATATTCTTTGTTTTGTATATCTGTGGCACATTCAGCCACAAATGCTGCTTAACAGAACATTCATCTGTGAGTGTCAAAGGATTTAATGTTTCATTTAAAATGTATAATGAAGAGTCAGCTGTCCTTACGGTTAGTGCAATGATTATTATGATTCTCAGGCATAGACACTTAGCTAAAGAATTTAATCTGTTACACAGGTTACCTTGCTCTTTACCATCAGCAATGCCATTTTCAATGTTCCACTCCCCATCAGAACTTGGCCTGTCACAAGATGATTTCTGCAACGGTAAAGAATGTTTATGGGCAGATGAGAAAATGCTTAAACATCATCCTGAAAAGAATCCATACCATCTGTCAAAAACACAGTATACATATAATTAGGCTGTTTTCTTTGCCAGCTTCAAAATAGTAAAAGATGAAAATTTCAAAAGTTACTTGCAGGGTGTTATGTGTGAACCTTAGTCATACGTTTTTCACGTAAAATCCATTTTTTACTTAATAATGGTGGGAATATGCTCAAGATATCTCAATTTTGAGGCTATGTATTTAAGTTTTTCCTCTTTCCCATTTGTGAGGGTGCATTTTGCAGACATATTTAATCATATCACAAGCAGTTCCAACATAACTTTTTTATTCCCGTTTCATCATCAAGCTTCCATACTCACATTAAGATGTGCAAAAAGGTTGTTTTAAAGAACCTTAATTAATCAAGAGCTCTCCCCCCTACGCTGTGGCAAGCGGTATCACACTATTAAAGCACCGACCACTAGGCTTAAGAAAAGCTTCTACCCTACTGCAATACACATCCTTAACAGCTAAATGCAATGCCTCAGACTCAAATCCACATCTGCATTTTGCACTTTTTGCATGGACTACCATGTTTTTAACTACCACATATTCATTGTTCTGGTTATTACTTATTGTGTTTGTAATATACTGTCTACATTGTGTGGTGTTGTCTGTCTTACTGTATCGTCTGCTGTACCGTGTACGTCCTGAGAGATCGGTATGAATAAGAATTCCAAATTTCAATGTACATTCCCATAAACTCCTGTACTCTAAAGCGTTTTGTGGAACATCAGCCCTTCCCGGTTTTCACCTTTTCCAGTTCAGCCTTGTGCACTGGAGAACTGGAGGCTCCATCTGAGTCGATCACTCCATTGCTGTTGTAACAAACATCCTTAATGACCTTAAAAAGAAAACAAACATGAAAACTAGGACTTCAAGCTCAGAAAACAAAAGGATGGGAAATCATATACTGCAATGTATATTTTAGACCTACCCTGGGCTTAATTTGATTAATGCGTATTAGGTTTTAGCAAGAGACATGCAATGGGTGAGACAATACATGCTGTACAGAAAGAGAGAAAACAACAGCAAAAGAAGTGAAAGTAGGTGCAGAGTTGTTGCATGCTGAGATAATTGTTAATTATTCTAAAATGTCATAGCCACACGGAGTGAGGCCAGGATTCAGACATGCAACAACTCATAGTCATATAACATTAAAGTCATTTGGGGACTTCCACGCATTCCTAGAGTTTTGCCCTGTGTCACATCAGTCTTCTCAAGCCACAGACAATGGCTGTCGTTTTCAGCATTTGCTCTCACCACACTCAGTTGGCTTTGCCAATGACTTTCTTTAATGGAACTTGCAGATGGATTAGAGGCTAAAGCTCCTTGGCATTGCTGGCATTGTCATGTGTTTTAGGAGAGATTATAAAACCTCGCAAAAAAATGTTTCCCTTTTCCGGAAAACCATAACAAATTTAAGAGAAAGGGATCCTGAATACAAATATCAATGCAGATTGCACAGGCTTTTTGTGATTAGGTTTTCCTTGGTGTAATTAAGATGCAATTTATTTTCTCAAAGCAATTTCCTCTCATTTCAACCTTCCTCCTTTAAACAGTTCTCACGTAAGCTATTTATCATAGCCTGTACTTTGCGCCATAACAATGCAATTATCAGCAAAAGAAAATACTGATAAAATTTGGAGTATATTTCTGTGAGAAAGAAAGCTTCAGTACTTTACATAAATAAATGCCAGGGCTGAATGTAGAATTATTAGAAACATAGACTAATATGACATTTTATAAAACGGCAAAAACAAGCCATATGCCAAACCATGAGCAGTATGACCTTCTGGGGTCATGCATACGCATACAGCTCAGCTTTCCTTTCAACAGCTTTCAGATGATTCTATTTCCCAACAGCACCCTTTCATGGTTTTAGTTAGAAAAATTACAATTCTTAAGTTTCACGTCCGTTTTGAAGGCTTATAAAACATTTCTGCATTTTCAGAGCTGAAAACAATTACTGTTTGTTTTGCTCTAGCATGTTTCATGTAATTACATGAAATTAGGTTTATACAACACCTTCTTTACAAAGAGAAACAAACAGGCTTTGCTCCTTGCTATGTTTTGTTGTCTTGTCTATCCTATTACGAAGCAAACAGTTTCTCGGGGATGGGAATATTTGCATGAGTAAGGAAATAAGGATGTAAGCAAACAAACACATGTAACACGTGCAAAGTACAAATATTCCTTACAGTCTAACTTTGTCAAACTCTTTTTAAACATCAAAGATGACAGCTTCAGCTTTTCAACACCTAGGACAACATCATTTTCAACTATACTGCTATACTACTCACTACATTAAAACAGTGCATTTAAAAAGCTGATGACTAACGTTTACATTCTTTTTGAACATAATCAATTAATCAATTTAATAATCCTGACAATGCAAGTCTTAACATTACAAGTTTAATACAAGATCCTTCTAATAAGAATAAGAGGAAGAAAGCTCCACTTCAAGTATGGAATGCAGTCATCACCACCGGGTAAGTGTCACTTCTCCGACCTTTGCTATGCTAGTATGCCAGATCAGTCTAATCAGATCCTGCCAAGTCATTTGGTCTGCACTTTTTGATCTAGAACCTACGTTCAAATGGTTTAATCTACCTCATGTTCAGCTGAAACTCTGTGTGTGCTCTAGTGTTTGAATTTGGATGACTTGGTCCTTTTATTCAGATTCTGTTTCTGATTACATTTTGGATTTCATTCACTGGACCCTGCACCTTGTGTAAAAACTGGACTCTAAATTCTATCTGGGTTTCAAGCACCTCTCAGCAGCCCCACTTACCTTTAGGCCAGACCTTCTACATGGGGACTATGTGACACTTTGCCCAAGACCTTGACTAAATATACATTATGTAGCCACATATCATTGCATGTAGCTGCCTATGGTTACGTGAAGAAGGTCATAAGACAAACTTATACCATCAGCACAATGGTTGTTTTTTTTCCCATTTTCCCACCGAACAGCAAACTCTGACAAAGATCCTAATTTCAATTTACAGTCGTCACACGCAGTGTGAACATGCAACAAAGAGTGACATCAAACCAGTCACAGTCTCACAATCTGTATAGCACAGCCACCACACAGAAAACAGCAACAGCAAACAGGTCCCATCACAATGCCTGTATCTCACCAGGCCTGCTGAGTTCAGGGCAGGTCCCCAGACTCTGAGCGAGGCTCATAAAAGAAGAGGAACAAGGAAAGGGCAGCATGCTTTGCTCCACAAGAGTGATATGAAAGGAAGAGCTAGGAAAGAGGTAGAAGAGTCAGTTAAATCACAAACCGCAAAAAAAAAAACAAACAGCTCATTGAGGTTGTTCAGTTCAAAAAGTTGCCCGACTTCACTGGCATCTGTTTTTGGATGAGTTAGCAAAAGATGAATGGTTGAGCCAAATCTATTCCGGTTGGTCTGCATGACTTTGCAGGTTTGGATGAACCCTTTAGGCTTTAACTGCCCAGAAAGTGACAATGATGAAAAAAGCAGATTTTAGGAGAAAGTTTAGGCTTCAGCCTATTTATCTCATTTTTGCACTATTGTTCCATTAATGTGGAATCACAAGTTTCCTTATAATCAGGAAAGTCCATTTGTTAATCATGTCACCTCACTACAATAACTTGAATGAGTGCATTACAAGCTTCCTTCAAATTCTGCATATGAACCATCAAGCAGTTTGCCATTTCAAACACAGCAAGTGTTTTCCTTACTGCTTTACTTCAGAAAAAGCTTCAACACGAGGAGTGATTCCATTATTGACAACACTGGGAGCACATACTGCTCTTAGCAGAGAATCTCATTCACAGCAATCTGTTGACAAAGCCCAGGCTAGTTGTACTTGAACTGCAAAGATCAGTCTATGAACTAGGTGAGGATACCTCTGCTAGTTGACCCACACTGCAAAAATATTTTAAAACAACATTTAACATAGAAATTAAAAGAACTGCCTAGTCATGGTCTAATCCGTATTATGTATGCTTGAAGACGCATTTAACCAATTTGGACTAACTAGTATGAATTTAAGTTGTTAAATTTAAAAAGGAAGGAAAAATCTATTTATTGTATGCTATCTGACTGCAGGTTCTGATTTCTTTTATAAAAAAAAAATCAGAACTGTTGTCTGATTTTGAGGATACCCAGGTAGCCTGAAATAGGAAAAGCTTTATTTAGTTAATGTTTTTATTTAGCAATACATATCAAAGAAAGAAATTTAAAGATACAGTTAAGTACAGTATTAAATATAGATGGTTAAGGTCTGGGTTTGCTACATTTGAAGGTTATACTGTACATCTGTTTTTGGAAACCTGGTGCTTATTAAACACTGGAAGACTGTATAATGAACCCCTCTGCCATCTTTGTTGAATAAGTTTTAGGTATTTTAAAATATCATTATTTCAACCTAAATATTCTAATTTCACATATTTTTCTGCACACACCAAATGTACAATTTCTTACTTTTTTCAATAACAAGAAGCATAACACATAATGAAGGCCATGATTAAACTCATATGCTTTTAGCCTAAGATGGAAAGAACACACTTTTTCCAAGACATACTATAGCAACACATCCAAACACATCTAATCTTTTGGCTTAATGATGATTTCAGACACCCTCAGGATTAATTGGATTTGGATCAAATTAAAATATATATTTTTGCTTTATGTTTAAGATGTAGGAAACACATGTGAAGCACATCCAAATGCATTCCGAATGTAATAAATCTGCCAATAACTGGTGTGGTTGATTGTGTTGCTGCTTGTGAAAAACAGAGAAAAAGCACTTACTTGCTATTTAATCAGTGCTTTTTAAAAACTCTGACACTGACATTGGTTTAGTTTTGACATTGGTAGAGTAATATATTAATTAAATCTGTATCCCTTTGAGTACGTGCTGCACAGTTGCACACATTTCCAAGCAAAAATCAATTAACTAAACATACAGTACATCTAATTATTATATGGACAAAAAAACTCAGGAAACATACTGTCAGCAAAGTCTACACCAACATTTTCTTTCACAATCAATTCTTTATGGAACCATGGTCTTAGCACTATTTACAAATTTAGCAATAAGGCTTTTGATTTACCAGATTTGAAGTATTATGATAATTATAAACTGTCTTAGACTGAAAATTATTGTTCAAAGATTTCCAAGGATTCACATTCAATGATGAACTAGGAACAAATCTAACAATATCACATAAAATTTGTGTGATACATACTGTAAATGCTGTTCAAAACACTATGCAAGTGGTACTGTTCTCTTTTGAAGGCTAATATATACAGTATATATATATATTTAAATAACCTGAAGTACATTATCATGAAAGGGAAAAAAGGAAAACAAAATGGTGCTAATGTTGCAAGACAACATCAATCTTAAGTTAAATTATAGATACAGTACAACACATGACAAGTGTGCACCAGAGTACATTTTTTCAGAATAATTCTGTGACATTGGTAACCTATATAAGTGATATACCGTGCTTTAAAATATTAAGAGCACACAAAGGGACCAGAAGGTAAAATGCTGCGCAGAATTCCACCCAGTGTATAAATGGAAATAAATTCTAAACTTGTAACATGTCTTCTATGTATTGACACAGCCTTGGCCCTAAAGAAATAGTTTAAGATTGTATATCAGTTTAAATCTGTCTTTCAATTAAGTGCTAGAGGGCAGGTTAATAACTGTCACACTAAGTGTAGCCCTCCCGTTTCCATGGCGAAACCTTGAAAACGATGAGGTCAAGTCACTGTACTGTACCTTCAGCCACTCCTCTGCCTGCTCCTTGCTCTGTACTGCCAGGACCAGTGCGTCTGCTCCTTGGTGGGTGATTTTCAGCTCATGCTTCTTCTTCTTGCCATCTTTGGGGATGTGAGTGATGCTGCACCCTGTCAGAACGAGCTCCATTTGCGGAGTTTGGTCTTTCGAAGATTTATAGCACTGTTAATAATAATAATAAAAATAAATTCAATTAAGTGAACTAGACTCTAGCTCGGGGAGTAAGCTACCTGAGTGTCAGATGATACTCAAATAATCACAATAGAAGCAGCAAATGACGTTCAGAAAGATTTAGATAAATTCAAGCCTGGGCAAACAGCTAGCAGATGACATGCAATGTAGACAAGTTCAGAGTATTATATGCAGGTAGCAAAAAGTGTAGATTTCAAATGGGGGAAAACTGAGCTTAAATTGAGTACTTATCAGCAGCTTACACCCATGAATCCATTTTCTAACCACTTTAGGGGAGCCGAAGCTTATCCCAGTAAGCAACAAGCATATGGCAAAATGCACCCCGGGTGGCATAACAGTCAATCGTAGGGCACACACTTACACCAGGGCCAATTTTCCCAGAAGCCATTTATCATACTATGTCTTTGGCCTGTAGGAGTAAACTGGAGCAAACCCATACGAGCACGAGAGACCGTACAAAGTCTAAGCACCCCAGATACAGAATTGAACCCCAGTACTGTGAGGCAGCAATGCTAACCACTGCGCCACACCAAGCTGCTACCTATTAGAAAGAAGTCATATCTTCTAGACAATGTAGGGGAGCAATAAAAATAGCAAACAAAATATTAGGGAATCCAATTATAAGTGTAGAAATCAAGGGATGGGATTTAGATAAAGAGGGGTTTGAACAGCCTGCTCTCAATTTTTCTTACAAATAGGGGAGGCAAGGGTCCATGAAGGCGATATCTAGTAATTTCTACAGCAGGCACATCTGTCGTTTTCTCACTGTGAGTGGAAATTGATTCACGCTGTGCATTCAAGAACAAAACACGTCCATAGTAACATCACAGGTTGCACTCGGGAAATATGACAATAATTAAACACAGTTTCTTGTACTGTATATATAATTTAGTGGTGATTTAAGTGAACTAAGCTCTAGCTCAGGTAGTAAGCTAGGTGAGTTTCAGATGATACCCAAGCAATCAAAATTGAGCACCAAATGACGTCTAGAAAGATTTAGATAAATTCAAGCCTGGGCAAACAAAAAGCAGATGACAAGTAATGTAGACAGTTGAATTTATCTAAATCTTTCTAAATGTCATTTGCTGCTTCTATTGTGATTGTTTGGGTATCATCTGAAACTCAGCTAGCTTACTACCCGAGCTAGAGTCTAGTTCACTTAAATGAATTTTTATATACTGTATGTACAATAACTCTCTGGAGCAGACATTCCATCTTCATTTTAAAGTCCCTGCAGTATTGGGTTGACATGAAGGAGCAGAGACAGGTTCCCCTGGCAGATACATGAGCATTTGAGTGGTGTAACGTTATGCTATATAATGCATGGAGGCCTGTGAACCCACAGCAGCATACATTTTATGCCAGTTAGAACGTCATACCAGTAGCTTGTTGTCTTTGATGAGACAGAGCAGCTTGGTCCACTGTCCAAAGCGCTTCTTGCGCAACAGGAAGGCACAGATGCGAGCATCTTTGACCAGGTCCATGGAGGCCTCCTCTGAGGGCCACTGGTGCCTCATCTTCTGCCCCTTCCCATCCTCCTCTTCCTCATCATACGACTCGTATGAGCTACTCATAGCGTCCGAGTCATAATCTTGAAAAGGGAAGAAGAACACGACTATCATTAACAAATGAACAACAGTGTGCCTATATAAAATATTGTTGGTATTTTCACACAGCCAAGGATAGTAATTTAGTTTTGAAAGAAAGCTCAGTTTCATTATTTAAAGACTGCACTTTCTTTATTGTCTTAAAGTATGTATGTTCTGTTCATAATAAACAATACAATTACATTAGTCCATAATGTTCCATTTTATGTAATCTATATTATTTTTTCCTCACATCATGGATTGTATAGTATACTAAAATATTCAGCCCTTTTTACTTCCTAAGTACTAGTAAAAAATATATATATATATTGTCAGACTAAAAACTGCTTTTCTGCTTCCATATTCCACAGAAAATGCAATCAGAGCGATAAGATTACACAAAAACAAAAAGGAAGTTTAAAATAGCATATTTTGTAGCAGTGTGCAGCCCGCTGAATAAACATGGTCAGCATATCATGTGTTTCAGTGCAGCTGGCACTCACGAGAGGTGATGTATTCAGGGGCTTTCCCGGGGCTTAGAGGAACAGCTTCTTCATAATAACCCTCCGGGAGGGAGGAGCTGGGTAATGGTGGCGGCCCATTGTCTGGGGGCTGAAAGACAGAAGCAATATGAAGCCATGTCAATCTCTGTGGCACTACTGCAAAGGCATCGGAAATAATAAAGGAAATTTAAGGAATGTTTGCATAAAAATAAGGTATATAAATGATTTCTGCAGTAAAGCAGTTCTGAAAATACTCAATGCAACAAAAGCACGTTCAAAACTAAGAAAGTTTTAGCTGCTTTCCCATCTACAGTATACATTTGCGTTGTTCATTTTTGTTTCTATGATTTCAATCACCTCCAAACTCATCGATAACTGAAGGTTAGGGAAAAAAGATCAAAACCGAATGGCTTTTATCTGAATCTTTTTTTTAATTTGATGACTTGATGAACATATCAAAAATGCAATTTTTGTATTATCTGACCATAAGATATGGTTCCAATAATAAAGATATACAGTAGCCACCTGATTTTGTGGTTTTCCCTCAGATGGGTTTCTTTCTCCAGCCATGAAAACCACATTCATGCAGGCAACATCATATGATGTTTTTTGACACTTTGTATCCTGAATATGCTACTTTGTTGCCTTTGGATATATGGTGTCCTTGTTACGTCCTGAACCAATTGTTTCAAAGCCAGTTGTCAAACAGTTACAGTGTAATGTAGCAGATTCAACTTTTTTGTGGACTCTTTTATAACTATCCTCCAACTTGCAAAGGTAAATCTCCATTTGCTTGCAGTCTCCGAGGAGCTCTCTGACTTTAGCCATGACGATACTGCCACTACTTAATGTCTTCCTTGTGTTCTGTGTCTTTTATTCCTTAGAGAAACAGTAAACTTTCAGAGGCCTCTATACAGTTCTGAGGCTTACAGTACATCTACACTAACAAACAGCAGAATGTTTTTGGTGTATTTGGTGAATTTGATTCAAAGGAATATTGTATGAATATTGAGATGTGAATAAATATAACCCTCATGCTCTCTAAAAGTATTTATGACGAGGCTGTGATCTGTACAATGTTATTACGATTTCATTTATGTACATTAAGTAACATTTTGAGAATTATGTAGCTTTTACATACAATTTCAATCAGCAACTCATTTTGCAATATTCATCTATATTTAAGATTAATCAGTAACACTACTCGATAATAGTATCTCAGATTTCTAACCAATTCAAAAGATCATAAAATTCAATTAAGATACAATAGGATTCTTTGAACTTTTTACAAATTTAAAAGCTGCTTACAACTTACCAAAACTTCACCTGTTACTTGTTAGCTGTTTCTTTTGTCTGAGGCCTACTCGTGAAATTACTGTAAAAACAGATCTGATCCAAACCTACATATGTACAAGAGCTGTTGCCAGGAACAGCCAGAGAGAAAAGCTACTGCCAACTGAAGTAGTGACAAACACTCAAATAAAATCCAGTTTTCTAGGAACTTTTTTTTCATTTTTCCCTACCACCATCATATTCTTCTTTCTTCCTCAATTACTGCACACATTTTTGAGAATGTCTATCAAGCAAAGAATATTTATCTACTATACATTTGCATGTTACTGCTCCTAAGAACTGCATAATTAGACCTACAGCCAGGGTGCAGGAAGCTAGCTGTACAACTCCACTGTTACTACAACAGTGAGGGTTACACTTTATTTTGTGCAAAATTTAGATCTAATTTTTAATTTTTAAGAAACACTGCCAGCTAAACCACGGTCTTCTCTTTGGTCCTGTAAAACTACCCTACTGGATTCCATAGCTTATAACAGAGGACATTTAGAAAATAAATTGTAGTCTTTCAGATATTTTTTATTGTCAAAACTTCAGAGTGCAATATGTTTAGCTGAAAGCTTGTACAAGACCTCTTACCTTACATACTGTAGTGTTTATGGTTTGTTTATTTTTTTAACTGTGAAATTGTGAGTACATGAGTACAGAACCAAACATTAATGTACTGTACAAGGCTTCTAATAAAAAATACTGCTTCAAGGATTTTATATCATTAAATGCTCCCCAACACCCAGCTTTCTCTGGTTAGCCTGTGGTCTGGAGAGACACTTCACTTTGTTTAAATCATTCATATCACCATGGGGCTCTCAAGACTAACAAAATCAGCATGACAACAATCTGAGCTTTGGTGTAAGTGCATGTACTGTAGTTATGAAAAGAGGCATTGAAATGCAAAAAATCAGTACTAGAACCTATAGCACTTGTTTGCTTTTAGAATATCTCTTTTTACATATTTTGTGGAGATTTAAGCCCTTTAAAAGTTAACTTCTTTTCTTCAGCAGCACACAGATTTGCAGACTGCACAATAGGCCTCTACCAATGTTCTGCAGACACAGATTAAGCTGCTTGACCCAGACAAGCCAAAAAGGAAACCTTCTTATTAATGGTAGCTGAAAAAAACACTTTGGTTTTGGCAAACTAATCACAATTATGACATGTTTTTGCACTGATTCTGCCAAAGGTTCCACCAACAATATCATTAAAAGTAGCCTAGTCAGTCCTCCCCACATATAATGTAAGACATGGCTGAACCCCAGAATCTTATCTTATTTCCTCTGGGAGAACTGCTTTTGTGAACTATTTTCTGGCAAGGCTTGTCAAATCTACACCATTTCGTCAGGGAAAAGGAGCAGGAAAGAAATGGGAAGATGGGATGACAGAGGGAGTGCTAGCTACATTGACAGCAGAAGAATAGAAACAGTTCCTTCTCAGCTTCACAGGACTGTGGTTCCAAAAAACATTAGGAACTAAATCAATTAAATATGTGCAGTGAAAGAATTAAACAACTTCAATTATTTCACTGAAAATAGAAACTCCAAAAGGATTAGAAATATATATTTCATGACCAAATAGAAACTGCAAAAAGATGAGAAATACATATTTAATAGCAATAGGATATCTGACATGATTCCAGCTCAGGGCTTTAATTTTGAACAGTACAGGGTGGAAAATCTACACCACATACCACAGACAATAGTGTATGGTCAATGTGCTTTAGTACATCTGGTACAGTAATTCTCATACAGTCTCCTAAGGGGGAGCCATTCTGTCCCTGGCGCATTTTTTATTTAACATACCTTATATTATTAAACATAATAGGAAATATTCATGTAAAAGTTCAAATATACAGTTGTTTAAGTTAATAATGGTAAAATAAACATTCCACTACAGTTATAGACTTATCTGATACTGAAGTAGACTAAAATAAGTTAATCATCTACCCTGGAGAATGTAAATGTTAACTGTTTACTGTAAACTATGAGGACACCCCATCTCTTTGTGATCTACTGCTACGGAATTTATGTAATTGTCTATATTTTACAGTTAACCTAAGAATATCATTATATTGTAAAATTTTAAAACTTTATAGCACATATACATCCTCTTTTTTAATTTTATTAAGATTGATCGAAAACTATTCAGAAAAACACTTACAAGCTGGCATGTGATGGGGGGATCTAGATTAAGTGGACACATTTTCTCATTCAAAGGTTTTATCTGTCAGGTGTCTACTGTGGTGCAAATATGTAGTTATACTTAGATGACTAGTTTAACTACAGTATTAGTATCGTGTGAAGCACTGAATGCTACTCTGAATAATTTAGTAATGAATAACAAATCACTCTGGTGTTTTGTTTTGTCTATAGAACATTTCCCATTTCCAAATAAAATGAACAAAATAATATACCCTGGAAAATGTCAGGTTTTGGTAACTATGATAAGAAACTTTTAAGCAGCTATGTGAAACTCAGTATGTATCACTGGATATAAATTGCCAGAGAGCACGATATTTTAAAAAGCAGAAAAAAGCACAAGAGCTAAAAGAAAATAAAGTGCTCCAAATTCTCATACTATGTTTAATTCAGATCTTTCAATGTTATGTAGAAAATATTAACCAAAACGTGAAGCCAAACGTTGGGATGTGGATGCAAAGTCAGTGGGCTAGACTAAAGCCACTACTGTAATATTTTTAACCGGTCATTTAAGGTGCAGCAAACGGAAGAAAAGGAAGGAAAATGAATTCAGTTGTTTTAAACAGAGAAGCTCATTTTCTGCTGATTGAGTGACTGTTGATATCTGTCCTGTTCTGTTTACAGAAGGCAGCAAGATCCACAATATAAACAATGATCGCACAAAAGAAACTTAAATAAAGAGCATAACAAACTGGTAAACTCTCTGAATGCAGAAATTAATTGGAAAAGTACCAGTATTATTAATACTTAATTATTAATACAGCTAAAAAATATTATGTACAGTATCTTGTGCCACAGAAGCAATATTTCATCAAGAAAGCACTAAACCAAAAGGATTCACTTTAATATAAATAACATATAATATTTATTGACCTTTATATTCCTATACTTACTGTCATGATTCTCTTCAGGCATGACTTTCATGCAAATTAGAAAATATTGGAAGTATAAAGAGGGTTTATTCCCAGGACTTACTCAATGAATAAATCTTCAGTCGCTTAGTTATAAGTAATCTGAACTTGACAATCAACATACTGTACACAGTTAATATCTTCTTTTGTCTAATCACAACATAACAGAACTGTCTTATGACATCTCATTCTGCCTTACTGTTCTTATAAACGAAATATATATACTGTATATACACAAACAGCCAGATCAAATATGTATTTATAATGTTATCTTGAGAAACATCTTACCAAGACCACCTTTCAATGATTATGGTGCTTTTGAAGAGTAAATTATCGCCATGAATTATGGGAATGTGAATATTAATTCACATTCATTTAGCTGTCCATGGCTGCCAACGTTGACTTTACATACATAAAGCGTAGTTAGAAGTCTGTTTAGATACATCTTATCTATTTCTGCTTTTTACGTATATAAAATGAAAGTCAGTAGTCGCAGACAGCTACCTGTTACATTTGGTTTAATCTACACGGCAATCTGGTGAAAGAGACAGAAAATACAGTGATCTACAGTACTGATCTTAAAATGTCTATATAAATTAGTGTCCTTCATCTTAGAAGGGAACTTACCCCATCCTAGACCCCATTATGTTGGAAATTACTAGATAAAGGGCACAGTGTGATGATAATAAAACGTTTATTAAACCTATATAGTGCTTTTCTGGACACTCCACTGAAAGCGCTTTACAGGTAATGGGGACTCTTCACCACCACCAATGTGCAGGAGGCCATGATTGGTAAAGGCAAATGGGACATTTGGCCAGGATGCCTGGGTAACCCCTACTCTTTTCGAGAATTGCCCTGAGATTTTTAATGACCACAGAGAGTCAAGGCCTCGTTTTTACGTCTCATCCAAAGGACAACGTCTTTTTACAGTATAGTGTCCCTGTCACTATACTGGGGCATTAGGACCCACACTGACTGCAGGGTGAGTGCCTTAGTTTTCCCAGGAGGTCTCCCATCCAGGTACCGACCAGGCTCACACCTGCTGAGCTTCAGTAGGTTGCCAGTTGTGAGTTCACAACTGCTGGTGTTCGCATCTGTGAATGTATATCTAGACTGGCTATATAAATGACTCAATTTATGTGGCAACAGATGGAGAATGACTTATGTGGAAATTTCCCCAAAATAACCAGCAGCTCATGTAACCATGTGGTACACTTAAAATGAAACAGAACATATTGTAAAGAAATAACAATATACTGTAGTTGAAGGGACAAGATAGGACTTTCACCTGTAGACTCTTGCTTGATTAACTAAATCAGGTATTGAGTGCTAAAGGGAATTAAGACTATATAAACGTAACGGACACATATTTTCATATTTATGAAACTAGGTTTGTTTCATTTTCAAATTAACAGGCCAATTTTGTCACTCTATTTACTGGGAAGCCTTTTTGATAAGAGCCAGTTTTTTTGGCATTGGTTTACAGGTCAGTTTTTTTTTAATTTATTAAATTAGGCCTTTTTACTCTTACAAACATTTATGTCATTTTCTGAATGCAGAAGACACCATAACCCTGAAAGGTGTTCTTTGTAAGATTCCTCTGTTTCAGACAGCTTCCGGGGGTTCTTGAAAGGCTCACAGACTAAATTAATATTTATATTCTTGAATCTTGACTTGTTATTTTTGGACCACAACAAAAATTATGTTATCAAACTGCTGGAATATCTCTCTTTTTGGAACAGAAAGCATCTTAAAAGGGAGAGAGAGCCTAAAAAAGGTGCTGTTAAATGAACAGCTTGCCTGCCTCTGTTTAACAGCAAACATTCTTTTTTGCAACTGGGTGCAACTTTTGCGCAACAAAGGCTAAAGTTTACACTAAGCTACAAGCTACAGTAAACTTAACTTGTTGAAAGTCTACTTCTAAGACCTACAGAGTTCGCTTAACATTTGCTTTAAGAACAATCCTCAAAAGAGCATCCAAGGTCAGTCTGAGGACATTTACAGTATTTCACAATTGCTCATTTATCAGCAATGTTCCTGTGGCACAGCTAGCTGCTGCTTTAAATTATAAATTGCAGAATACAAAACCAAGACGGGACTTGATTTATCCAAGCAAAATGCTTCATTTTCACTGATCTGTGTCGTTTGAATAAGCACAACAACTGCTAAACGTCAAGTTTCCTGACTTGAGAAGGTACAGGGAGCAAGTTATAAAAACTAGACAAATAGAGAAAAAAAAAATAGGCCATTTGAGTAGATCCCTTTTAAATAAAAGGATGGTGCACAATATAAAAGAAAAGTTGAGAAATCCACAAGGAAAGAGTTTTGTATACACACTGTAGATAACCAGGTGAATGGTTTTGTCTTGATTCTTGCTACTGTATGGCAAATCAGATAGTCAATGTACTGTATATTATTTCTGTAATTCAATAAAAAAAGATCCACTCTACAGTGTGGTGAAAAAGTAAGTACACCCCACTAAGAGTTTACGCTGTAACATATTTAGACATATTTGACCTAGCCTTTACCTAGTCCTAATAGTAGATAAAACTAACCTCATTTGACAAATAAAACACACCATTTCTGCTTTGTCATCATTTATTTAACAGAATCATACAGCATTCAATATTTGTGTGTGAAAAAGTAAGTGCACAGTATTGATTCAGTAGCTTGTGGTAACCTCTTTAGCAGCAATAACTTGATTTAAGCTTTCCTGTAAGAGTTGATCAGTCTCTTACATCACCTGAAATGAATTCTGGATGACTCTTCCTTATAGAACTGCTCCAGCTCTGTGATGTTTGAGGGTTTTTCTGTACAGTACGCACAGCTCTCTTTAGGTCCTGCTATAGCATCTCCATGGGGTTTAGGTCTGGACTTTGGCTCGGCCATTCCACCTTTCTTCTGTTTGAATCATTCTGTCATACAGTAGGTTCGCCTTTGTGTTTTGGATCACCGTCCTGTTGCATGATCCACTTTCAGCACATAGTGTTTGCAAATAGCTCTGTAACCCTCTGTAATCCTTCCCAACAACAACAAGCAACAATGCTTTCTCGAAGCCTGTCACAGATTTCTTTGGATCTGGGCCTGATGTGTTACCACAAACCTGTCTGCTTAAGTTTCTGATATTATTAACAGGTGGGAATCACTTCCTCATGATCAACTAATCATTTACACATGTTGTGGTGCACCTGATTCTACACACACCCTTAATGGAGATTGTAGAACTAAGGATGAACTTACTTTTTCATCCAAAACTATTGAATGTTCGTTCATTATTAAAAAATAATGGCAAAATAGAATTTTGGTGTATTACTTATGAAATGAAGTTATGTTTTTTTCTACTTTTAGGAGTAGGTTAAGGTCAAATATGTTTTACTTTTTTAAACCTTAAAATCTTAAGGGGTGTTTTTTCACCACACTGTAGGTCCAGAGGCCAATACTAGAAATACCTTTATCTTCACCAGATTATCCAGACACTCCCACAACCGAAGCATGTTTCTCTTTGAGAGCTACATGAAAAGACAAGCTTCACCTTATCTTACTATTTAGAGTCCAAGGTGTTAATTATATCTTACATCTATACCATTAATGTATAATTTGGAAAGCCCAAAAACAAATAAGAAAGTAAATATTTTATTTTTCTAAAGAAAAAGCCATTTTTCTAGAATAACAGTACTGTTTCTTGTCTCAGTCGAAATTTAAAACAACAATAACCATAAAGACTTAGAAAGAAATATTTGGTCTCTTTTGAAATTATTCTTCAATCCTCCCACATTTGACATTTGTTTAAAAAACACAGGCTAAACGCTTATTGTCCATGTAAGAGAGTGATCAGCTAGAAAAAAAATAGTAATAGAGATATTTGAAATGGCTTGTTGGTATAACTCTTCCTGGCAAAAGTCCAACACTCTCCAGCAGGCTCCACTGTAGGCACTGCATGAATAGGCCTTTGTACTTTCAAGAAACCTAAATCCAACTTCATCAGATTAGAAAATATTTTCATACCAGGACCCACTGCAAAAACAACACTGCCCTATGGTACATACCAAAAGGGCTTTTGTGAGAAACAAAAGAAAAGACTGCGTACAGATACAGTACCTCTCGTTTCAGAATAAGTATCCACAACATACATTTTAATGGATACACATTTAAAAGGAGCGAAAACCATTTTATTCGAACCTCACTCTTTTATAAAAAAAAAAACACCGAACTGAAACAATCTCTATCAAGCTCTTACTCAGCCTCCCTCAGCAGGTCCTGACAGATAGTGTGCTTGACAGATAGGGTCTTTCCTTTTTCCATTGGTCTAGTGCTTCAGTACCTTTGGTGCCACAGGGTGGAGAGCTAGAAAGGTACTAAATAAATTTCAGGCCACACGGAATTTCATGAAGGTGGTTGATTTTCAATAGGTTATTAAATTATTCTTTACTTAAAAAGTAATAGCCTGAAAGAGAAAGAGAGAAGTATCTGTACAACTCTCCTAAATTATTTTTTCCTTGAATATAAAAGTATAATTAGGTTCCATGTAAATAACATGAGTCTGAAATGTTAACATTCTCTGCAACTGTGATTAGGAACACAAGAAAATTATGAAATGGAACCAGATCACCACAACACATTATTAGGTCTTGTTTATTCCTGGGGTAAATTGCCTCAGGGGCTACCCTACCATGTGTGTTTTAGGGGAACTCCTGTGGTAAATCTCACCTCAGCTCAGAACACCTCAGCTCACCTCAGCTATTTTATTTTTCTAAAGAAAAAGCCACTTTTCTACAATAACAGTGCTGTTTCTTGTCTCAGTCGAAATTTAAAACAACAGTTTTAAATTTAGTGGAGCCCTTGTTCTAGAAGGGCAACTCTTATTACACACGACCGGGCAAATCCTGGCAAATGTTTCTTTAGTGTCTTGGAATTTAAATTTTGATACAGAATAAATATTTTTAAGTTAAAATTGAGATCAATTGTGCAGTCTAAACTAGATATGCAATCTAACTGTGAATGACTATTTGAGCTGATAAAGTGACAGAAAAAAAACCTAAAGGGCTGGGCCAGAAACAAGGACGATTATAACAACTCCAACACAAAACTAAAAACTCTGATATACGTAACAGTTTCTCAGAATACTGTAACAGAATTTTATATTTCACTGGATATCTTTATTGCTATACTGCAATATCCTCTTTTACATATGTGATTCTACCAAACAGTAGAGGTCACACACCTTGTATGCATTATAAATGCAATCTATCTTTAAACTCAGTTACAGTAAAGTAACTATTGCTTCACCGTGCCACCTCATTATTATTATGATTTGTAATAATAATCAAATATGACTTCAATAAAAGATTGCTAGAATAAGTTGAAGGTACAGTATAAACCAAGCACATAATTAACATTATCTGATCACATAGAATTTCATAACTACTTTAATGTCTTGAACAGATTATTGGACAGAATATATTTTTGTATGGAGATGTATCATATACAGTATACAGTATACTCATTGAGTATATATGTCAACAGCAGGAGTGTTGACTCTAGACAAACTTCACTTTGGGCTTGAACACTCTTTGTTAGGATGAAGAATTATGTATATGACCCTACTTCAAAGAGCTAGAAATCCAGTTAATGTACTGAATTCTCATCCAATACTATCAAATGAAGAGTAATGAATACAGTCCTCAGATTTGGTGACCTAAGCTATTTTTATCTTCTCAAAGCCCAATGTTTTCTAACCTAGACCTAGAAAATGGCCTTTTATTAGGATGATATGGCTCGGTAACTTTTTTCTCTAGCCATGAAATGCTGCATACACACTTGTGTACCAACAACAGAGAGCAGGGTTGTTAAAGTAATGCAAAGTCTTAAGTGTCCATTAGACTTTATCAGTTACCAAAGGCTTTGCTTGGAAATACTGTATGGTACAAATTTACAATGCTGAAAAATGTGGATTGCTCTTATTATTTTCATCTGTGGATGTTTTATATTTACTGAGCTTTAAATGCTACTGTTTTGTAATATAGTCCATAGAGAGGGGTTGAAATTATAATGTTTTTTTTTCATTTATCTGGTAGTACATCTCTGTGCTAAATATATTTATTTTACTCTATCATTGTCTTATAGTGGTTTGGTAGTCTTTGTTCCACTGCCTCATTCTACAAAAGATGAAAGCAAAACTAAGCATTAGTAGAACAGTTTAAATACTATATATACATTTTTTTCCATTCACTTTCACTTTTCTCGAAATAGGTTTTCAATAGCTGAGCAGTTTAAAGACTTGACTCTGTATGAATTCAGTTCTTGTATTCATGCAAAATATGAAATGGAAATCCAAGCCCTTTCAAAAAATAAGTTAAGATTGTTTTTTAAGTTAGGTTGGAATCAGCATATACAGTTCACTCAATTATTTTCCGATACTTTTCCTCAGATATTAATTTGGATTTTTTCGTTACTGTACCATAATTAACATGGACTACTTGAAGATGAACCACTAGAAATAAACAGGCTGTTCATTGCAGTCATAGCATGTGCTACTGTATGTAAAATCACTGCTACAGCAAAGTAAATAAATGTATCTGACCTAAAAAAATTCAAGGAAATTCAAAGCAAGGAAGAAATCACAGTAAAACAGTTTCACATAGTATCAGATCTCAGGGATATTGTGCCCCAAGCAAAAGAATAAAATGAGAATTTGAAACACACACAAACACCTATGTGTATAATACAGACCACGGTGCACAACTGCTGCAAGTCTGATGCAGTCTGCACATTAAGCATGTCAAGTAGACGTGACAGAAGAATGACTGCACTCCAGAATGCACCCAGACAATTTGTGAGAAGTCTGTATAGGGGCAGAAAATATGGGCAGACCCTAACCATACACCATCAGCCATTCTTGAATTTTCACAACAGAATGCATGGTGACTGCATGTCTTTATAACTTAATTTATTGCGCTGGCACAGCATGTTTATTAAAATCTGTCACCCCAAAGATCTTTACAGCCCTGAGCACTTGGTTCCATCAGCAAAAGGTTCTTGAGGAGAAAATTTTCTTGGCACTCATTGGTGCGCTCATACCCTTGGAAGGCAAGGTCAATGCTAACTTAATAGTACTGAGTGATCATCTACAACTCATGTTGCTGCATTTATTTCTTGCTGGCAGGATGTCTTACAGGATGACAAAACCCTCATCCACAGAGCACCTGTGGCTGCCCAATGGTGACACAGCTGTTATCTGTACATCATGGCCTTCTCAGTCACCAGATCCAAAACCAATCAAGAATGTAATGGGATATTCTGGAACAATGTCTGAGACATGTTTTCCACCTCCCATCAACCAGCCATGAGTTGATAGACTTTCTTTTTTATCAACTTCTTTCGATGGTGCCACAATCAGCTGGCAGAATTCCAGATGCTGGTAGACTCTGTCATAATGCATCAAGTCTAAATCCAATGTCCAGCTGTAATTCCATTTTTTTGTACTCTACTTCTATAAGACGGCAGTGTGTGACTGACTGGAAAATGTGAGAAAGTGAACTGGGGTTCGGGAGTACATTTTTATACCACTGGGGGCATTATTTACCTTTTCACAACACTTTACTTTTACCACCAGCTAACCGAATTTTTCCAAATCTCAAAAGCTAAACATTTCTTATCAGTTTCCCATCCGAGTACCAAAAGCTGGCCCTGATCAGTCCCTCGGATGGGAAACTTATAAAAATCTGGCTAATGCTTTAAATGGTGTCAGTGAAGCTGTAGTACAGTAGGTGCTATTTCCGCTGGATTTGAAGTTCCAAAAACAGTATGAACTGTATGTAAAAAAAATCTTTTGGGATGAAAAGCACTGTATGCAGTAAAAGCAATTTATTCTTAATTATTATGAAGATTTTAATTATTGATTAAGTTTGACAGAATAAGCTAAGATTCTACACTCCTAATTCATGCCTATCAGGAATCTTTCTGTTTGGACAACGGGTACATATATAGGATGATCTATTAAAGGTGTCTAGAAATTCTGGTGTAATTTTCTTGAATAGGTATAAAAGGTTCTAAAACCTCTTCTGTCATGATGAAATATATACTCACTCCGTCATAGGTTAAGGGTAGAAGCCAGTGGTTTGGAGAATCTAGTTTTGTCAAAGAGTTCTACGCGAATCCTGAAGTTACCATTTCTTTTAAGGGTTAGGGTGAGGGTTACTTGTCCAGTCACTTCACTGGAGGCAGATGAATGCTGAAAAAAGCAATAACTTTGGGATTCACCCAGGTCGAAACTAGATTTCTGAGACCACCAAGTTTTGCCCTTAGCATATACAGTACAAGAAAATAACAAAACTAACAGCATTGTATATTTATCGATAGCAAAAAAAAATCTATGTATCATGTAGACAGATATAATATATTGTATTCTTGTTTCAAAGTAAAATAAAGCCATCAATTCATGTATGAAAAAAAACAAAAACAAAAACGGACCTTCAAAAAATGAGTGTCCGCCACTTAAAATGCAAACATTCCAACAAAACCCAGGATAAAGCTCATTTATTTGTCTAAAGGTTCGCCAGAACGCAAAGAAAGAGGAAATGAAACACAAATGGTGCTTGTCTGAGTCAGACCCCTTTAGTGAGCTGGTTAGTCAGCACAGCTGGGTGGGGGGGTATATTCAGCCAATATCAACACAGATGGAATCCATTTGAATCTCTGCAGGGCCCAGCTATTCTAAACACTCATACAGGACTCATGCAGCTTTGAGACCTGTTTTGCAAGAGATTGAGAGATACATGTGGCATGCTGTAACAATTGCTGTTATTTTTTTTAACTAATGACAATACACTTTACTGACCTCTCACAATCATTACATCTTTAGATATAAAGGCGATATCTTTGATCGGGGGTTTTAAAGATATTTTAGGGCCCGCTTTAGTTTTTTAAAACACACCAGGTATACTCTTAAGGGGTTAGAACAGGTGGTGAGGCTAAGCTAAAACTGAAAGCCTAACATTAAGGTGATTTGAGCATATCCTATAACAACGAGCAGCCGTTCTAGAGAGACTCAGTCAGGTAATTTTCACTTGCTAAAAACGGCACCTACTGTCAAGAAATTACAGCAAATCTAACCGTTTTAAGCACCTTTCAATCCCAGCTCATCCCATTTTTAAATTCTATAGATGACTCAACTAGTCAGCACAGGGCGAATCTATAGTAATGTTTAATGCACCAGTATAGCATAGAAACCACAGCACACCTAGTCTTTGATGGTGATTCTGATTCTGATAATAGACAACGTAATATTAAAGAAGCTAATATTTGTCATACATTTTAGTGGTTTCCACTCAATATACAGTGCAGTTATAGTTAAAGCATATAGGTAGCCTAAGAGTTAAACCAAATTACTAGAAAAGATATAAGTATATACAGACAGATAGATAGGTATGGTCAGTTCTAAAGTGATGTTCCTAAAAAGACGCCAGTTGTAATCTTTCCAAGCCCAGTACCAACAGGATGTTAAATGTAAGCCAATATTGTTTTTATCAGAATGAACTATTGAGGATTCCAAGGTGAAATGCTATACAACCAATCTGATCAATCCTGGAGCTGTTTGCAAACCCAAACTAAATATTATTTCTATATTGAACTGCATGCACACCGGAATTCCAGATTTAGACTAGCTGCCCTAACCCATATTGTATGAAACATGAAACAGCATGACAAAGGTCTGCAGTACACACAATAGCTCCTGTGGATTATGTGTCTAAGATTTATCAAGCATTTCCTGCCCTGTCATTGACCTGGTTTGTGCGCCTCCTTCAATATCTACTCTTCCTTCTTTGGGTTCAGTAAAACCCCGGACACTTGTCCACTTCCGAGCCAAAGCAATGTGGTCTGGTAGACCAGATCTAAAAACATGCCAGAGGTCAATCTGGCTCTATAATCAATTGTAATTGCAGTTACGGAATTCTATGACCAGCATTCTTGAAAATACAAAGGAGCTCTTTTGAGCCCACAAAAGAGTGTTTCTAATTAGATACTAGAATCGTTGAAAAATGAGGAATAGATGTAAGGCTATGTAAGGAGGTATCTTCTATAAAATGTGGGGTATATCTAAAGGGAAACAGCAATAAAGTAAGCTGGAATCAATTTGCAGCAATTCTGATTTTGTGCATAAATTAGTCTTTAGCAATGTAATAACAGTTAATGCTAAATATGCTTGATCTCTGGCCCTATAATATCAGCAAATTGTTTAATGGTGCTGGAGAATGGAATGGCTCTAGGGCTAAGGGACAAAGGGTTCTAATGCAAGATGGAATGGAAGAAAATGTCAAAAATCCTGAAATGTAGAATTTGAAAGCTTCACAGCACATGCCTACACATGTAAAAACATAAGATGAGTAGAATGCTGATTATACTAAATACCTGCTAATGTATGCCATGTACCCCAGCTTCTTAGTAAATGAGGTGAAGCAGGGAGTAGGTGTAACAATATGCAAATTATATCCATGGAAATTCTCTGACTGTAAGACACACCTAACTTTTCATGTTTCATGGATGGAAAGCAGAAGTATCCTTCTTACAAAAAGGTATTATGAAAAGAAGCTGATTTTTCCATTCTCTAAAACAGTGGTTCTCAAACTTTTTGGACCAAGTACCACCCCTAATCCAACCAAAGCATCCGAGTACCACCTACAAGTCATCATCTCATAGGAACCCCAGAAATTCTCAATGACCAACATGAGCGCACGTGCACACACACTCCCACATACATATAATAAATACTATAATAATAAACTTTATTTCATATAGCGCCTTTAAAGGTGGCTTCTCAAAGTGTTTTACAGAAAAAAAACAGTAACAACAACTAATAAAAAAGCACCATTTCAGTGAGAGGGGTGAGCCTGTTTAGTCGAGCAAAGCAGATGTGAATTAATTTTTCGAGCCTTGATACAATTCACAACAGAGTCTAACAGATTTTAAATCGTCAGGCATTTTCTTGACGGCAAAGGTCTCGCGGTGGATGTTGCGATGCGTCCATTAATTTCTGGAGCAACCTCTCTAATTCGTGCAACTACACCGTTATGTCGGCTTGTCATTGCTCTAGCACCGTCTGTACAAACTCCGACACGTTTTATCCAGTCGATGCCATTCTCTTCGATAAATTTATTCAGAAGCTGAAATATGTGCTCTCCTGTAGTTCCTGTTGGTAGCGGCTTACAGAACAGAAAGTCCTCATGGGACGTACCCTCAAACTCGTATCTAACGTAAACGAGCAAATTGGCCAAATCGACTACAGACTCATCTAATTGCAGTGAAAAACATCTGCTCATCTTAACACGCTCTATCAGTGTACTTTTGATATAATCCTTCATTTCAATAATTATATGAGTGACTGTGTCTTTCAGGGGGAGGGGGGCAGCAGGTCGAGATGTTTAGCAGCTTTTTCTCCACACATAATACGTGTCAGCTCTTTTGCCAACGGTAAATACGGTTCTTCAAAAATAGTGTGGCTTACCTGCTTTAGCAATCCGCAAGCTTGCATTTTTCCGCGTTTCCGTTTTTATTTCCGTATTTATTTAAAGTTATTTATTTCATGCGCATGGGAGCGAAACATAGAGACGCTCGGTATATTTTTCTCAAATTAACTTAGAACAGTTCTTAAATATTTTTCTGTTATCTATCACGCTTTCCTGTGCTCACAAGATTACCAGCGTTCATAGCACGTATTTCTATGCATTCCTGTTTACAACTTGGCATTGTTCCAAAATCACGCACATTTTCCTTCCTCCCTATTTGCTGGAGATACAGTAGCTTTTTTAAAATACAATTGGTCACTTGCATCCGTAGCACACATTCCTATAGAGTGGTATAGAATTACAGAGTATCTCTTGTGTCCACTTAAGTATTAGCCCGCACTGTAGCGCAGTACGCAGGCTGCGTATTCGACACGTTTAAAATACAAAATATGAAAACCCGTCCCGATTTTTCAGCGCACACGACACAGTTCCAGGGTCTTTTGGCGTACCACCTGGCGGCACTCCACGTACCACTGCCGGTACGCGTACCACAGTTTGAGAACCACTGCTCTAAAATACAACTGTTTCTACGCACTGCTCCTCCTACCCTTCCACACATGTTCTCCTTCTCCACCCCATCCTTTATAGTCAGCGTACAGCACCATTGCACAGACATCCATTATCTTCAAGTGTACTTTCCGATTAGGAACATCTCCTTATATGAGCTAAGTGCACGTTACTTAGATGCATGTAGCTGTTTTAGTCCTTTGCCGATTTCCATTGCACACAACTACATAAGGGACACTCATCTTTGTGAAAACGTTTGGATTTTACATAGTGTATGTTTTCCAGATCATGTCCTTTGTGGACTCTTACAAAATGTTTATGAAATGAGGCCATTTATGTTCTACTGCTGAAAATACACAACATTTAGTTTTTTCTCCTCACAAGCTTATTTTCTGAAATAACCGTAAATATTCTTTAAGGTGTCAACAACACTAATGCCCTTTGGCCATTCTTTATGGTTCATTGCACATTCTAGATATACGGACATTTTCCGCATCTCATCCCAGGTTTTAGAACTGCAAGGCTCTGCATTATATTAGCTTTTCAAAGATGGGACTTTATTGCTCTCTTTGACATTTCTAACACAGTAGCAAGATGCGAGTCTGGACCCTTCAATCACCACGCTTTTAGTGTTTTGTCTTCCAGCCTTGGGCACATTTAATTGTGGTCTTCATGCCATTAAGAAAAACACTGTCTTCTTCTATGATAACCTAAAAAAAGGATAAAAGGCCAATCTTGCTCAATTGGTACTTTAGCAGTCATATGAAACTAAAATTGTGTCCAGCTGTTTCTTTAAGGTGCCTATAGGTTGGGCCTCAACCACCTGGCTGGAAAGCCTCGTCCAGATACCCAAAATATTTTTTTGTACAGAAGTGTTTCCTGTTCTCTTTCCTAAATGAAATTCCCTCTTAGTTTCCAATTGAAACCTTTTGTTCTTCTTTCACTACTGAGAATGAAAAAGTCCCCTTGACTAACTCTTTCTATATTCCTTAAGATATTATATACTTGATCTCCAACCCCTTCTTAATCTCCTTTGTTCTAGGCCTAGCTCCCATATCCTGTCCATATATCAACCCCCTAAGACCAGAAATCATTCGTGTTGCTCTTCTTTGAACTCTTTTTAAAGCCATAATATCTTTTGTGTTGTAGGGTAACCACATCTAAAGTGAGGTCTTGCTGTTGCATTATAAAGCTTAAGCATAATTTCCCTGGATTTATATTTCACACGTTTTGCTATATACCAAGTCATTCTGTTTACTTTGTTTGCTACAATGTCTAGAGACATTGGAGAACATGGAGGAACCTACATAAAAACCCAGATCCCTTTATTGTGTAGCTTCCTGCAGCTCAGATTTAAAAAAAACAACCTGTGTGGATCACTTTGAATTTATCAATGCCAAATTTAATTTGCCATGTGTAAATCCAATCCGCAATTTTGTCTCAGTGTCTTCTTCTATATCATAATGTCCTAGAGAGAATAGTTATCTCTTGTGAAAAGTAACTTTGGATACATGCTAACCACATTTTGTCTTTTTCCTGAGAGCAATGGTATCTCACTTACACTCCTGTGTATGTTCTGTATTACAACAGGGATGTGGTAACATTAAAGTTCCAAAATTACAAAAAAATAGATAAAAGAATAAAGTGCATTTATAAAGGCCTGATACTATTTACTTCTTTAAATGTCATAAAGGCAAACTGTTAATAAACGGTCTGCTTTTACTGACGTAACAACCCGAAACATCCTAAAACTAAATTTAAATTATTTGAATTGGAAAGATTTCATCCATCCTCTGAGCTCAGCCCCACTGAAATGCTATTGAATGAGCTTCATAGAATATAACTTGTGGCATTTGATTAGAGCTGTGCTAACAACAACAGATAGGGAAATACAGTTTTGCATTCATATGGCAGTATAACCATAAAATGATGGGAAAAGGAAGAAATAATCAAATCTGATTTGATTATTTGTCATAAATTTAAATTGTAAGAGCAATCAGTCATGTGACAACCACATCCCGCACGCGCCCTCACTAATTACCTATTTTTCCAATCACACTTAAGCTCTCCGCTTTTTTAACCCTCTTGTCTCGTTTTTCCAAGCTCGGTATTAGAGTCCCTGACTTGTCAGCTTGCTGCCAGCTCAGTCTACTCAATCCGCGCTATTCACTCCTTTGGATTTTTCTGGCTTCTTGACCTCAGCCTTGGATTTTGGATTTAGCCTTCTGCTCTGCCCCTGTCAAATAATCTGCTCTCGGTTCTGTACTAAACGCTCCGCGTAGGGTCCGTAGGCTCTTTGTTACGCCGCCTCTCTAACAGTCACTGACCTCTGTTGTCTTCCTGAACTGTTTTTGGAAAATAACATTCCTTCAAATCTTATTTTACTCTCACAATAATATTTTATTCTACGATTAAAAGTGCACTTTCTAAACTGATGGAATTTTGTGCATCACATTTAAAAAGTAGCTTAGATCTTTGGCTGCTTTCCAAGTGTGGGTATATTTCCTTTCCCATCCAGATCCCTTTGGAGAAGTCGACCTGATATGCACAGAGATCTTACCAGCCAAGGATGAGGGATTTCTGGAAGAGGCATCTGTGGAGGGGCTGGCAGACTGCTGTGAATCTCTGACTTGTACGAGGGCTCTGTGGTGTGAAAGAGAGGAAATGAAGTGTTAGATATTATGTGGAGCTGTGTAGGGAAAAATTAATAAAACCAACAAATCAGTGTCCATATTAGAGTCGGGAGATTACAAACTACTGCTACAGACCAAAAGCATTCCAACAGCTCTCCCAATGGACAGAGCAGAAGACGTTCTCCTTAGGAACAGGCTATCAGTTGTCTAAAAGACTCCACTGTGGTTCCAAGGAGTGATGGTTGGCTTATCTTTACTTAAATGGAGTTTGAATTTTGCCTTAATGAGCTCAACTCAGATACCTTAAAATATTTCTTTAAATTTCTAGCCACTAAGTAGTATTTCCACTCTGACACACAATATGCTTATTATAAAACCAGCAAAGAAGATGTGTTCCATGTGTGTTCCATCTTTAGCTGCAGGTTTTAACTTGTAGGTTTCCTGTCTTAATCACATTTACTGGTGTGATATCACAAAGACAAATGGGATCATAACACCTGCTGCACAGGAAGCACAAAAGCCAGTAATTTACCATAATTACTGTTAAATATACACTGCATAATAGAGACAGGAGTGAACTACATATATCTAAAAATGCACATTAGCCGAAAAAATGATTTCTCAGCAGACCATTTTCAAATTATTGAGAACTTTTCAATGAAAATAATGAAAACTGCTTTATTTAAACAGTTTTCATTAATTCAACAGCCATTTTATCTATCCTGTCTTTTATCAATCTATTTTCTGCATCCAAAACATACATTACCTATAGGTCTTCAGTGTTTGTGCCGCTGTCAACTCTATATAGTGCAGGCAGAATTTGGACAAAAATAATGTCCTTAGATAATTTTCCATACAACATTTTACATATTAAACATATGAAATCCATTACTACACTTCACAGACACTGCCACAATTATAAAATGCAGTCTCTTACAATGTGCTCTGCCTTCTTCTTACAAAGGACATCAAGGTCATATAGTTAATCTGCACATTAATATTCAAATCATTATTATACAATTATTTATATATTTATAAATGTATTAAATATTTAGTATTATATTATAAGCTTAAATGTTCCAGTCCAAATATTGGGAAATGGGGCGTTAACCCAGTTTAAATGTACTGTAGATGTTTTCTTAAATTCTTCTTAAATTTACCATGTACCTATACCTAGAATTTCTGCTATTTCAGGTCTGTTCTGTTTTTATAAGAGTATAAAAATAAACAACTATATATAAGCAAGGGGCCTGATGTGGTTTGGACTTGAACACAAAATGTGTGGTTCACCATTTCATAAGAAATGCAATAGGAAAATTTGGGTTATGTAAACTACTCTTTAGTAAATTCTGATGACAAAACCTTAAGTCAAGGGTTTGCAAGATATAATGAAAGAGTCGGAATTCACAGCTCAATTGCTATGCTTTTTATTCTACTATTTTTAACTTCTTAATAAAATATGAATGGAGAAATTAAATATCTTCCTGTGTTACAGGAGACATGTTTTTGAGATGAGAGATTTCAAGAGAATTCAAGACAATAGTGTTTTTGCCCCGAATATAGTGCATCACATGTTGCATTACAGTTTTGGACTAACCTTTTTCTGCTAATACCCTGTTGAGAATGTTGGAGATCAGAGCCTTCTTTTCACGTACAGAGGCACTGAGATATTCGCGGTCCAAGAGCTCCAAGAATATCCGCAGCTCTGACACCAACTCCTCCATTGCTAAAACAGACAGAAAAAAAAACTGTGTTTTGAAAAAACAAATGGTGAAAGAAAACATTTTTTTTTGTTCCAGCAACTTTCTAAGACCGAAGGCACATTTGTTCAGTTCATTAGTTTGTCATTTGTCTTCTTTTGTAGATAATGAAAAGGATACACCATTCTTAGGTCACCGATCAGCAGATGTTGAATGGTCTACTTTAGTAGGCAGATTAGATCTACTAACACTGTGAGGCACAGTTGAACATATACAGGTAGCTGTGCTATAGATCAGTAGTGTTCAAACTTGGTCCTGAAAGACTGCTGTCTTTTGCTTTTTGCTCTAGCAAACTTCTTAACCATAAGCTAAATGACTTGAATTTTCTTTTGTAGGTGTGCTTTTAAAATATGTTTTATTTTAGGTGCAGAAGCTGAAATAAAACTGATTGTACTACAGGAGAAAGAAAAACACCAACAGTGGGAGATATCTGACACTGTAATCCTGACCTGTGTCTGTTCATCATCAATTGATCGCCCATTAAGAGCTTTTTCGTTAGAAATGTGGAAGCAAATTCTTTATTATCAAAACAAGCAAGGCGATCAATTATATACATCAACTAGCACCAATGATAAAGAGCACAGCTGGAAGGAAAACCAGTAGACACAGCAGTCCCTCAGGACCAGAGCTGAGAACCACTGCTTAAAAAGACTTAATGTCATGGTAGCAATTGGAGGGTCAGGCAATTTATTTTAGTATTATCAGCTCCATGCTTAACATAGCTCAGCTCCTTTCCTCCATCACAAAAGATAATGGAATCAAACATAGAAGGAAGTGATCTGCATCTGGTTGTTAAAAAAACTTTTAGTATAGTAGTTTTAAAAGAAAATAAGACTGGTAGTGCATAGACTTGTGCACAAACTCACTTGCTGGAATGAATTCGTATTGGAAGGTACATTCTTGTATAATAAATCTATAATCATCCTCCCGAGTGTAACTAAGCAAACCTTATAAAACAGCATTTAAACTATTTTTATCTGAATGCCTGTCATAAAACAAGACAAGATAAAACAACTACATCCATGCATTCCATTGACTCTTTGATATAGCTGCCAAATGTAATATGTAAGATGATGAGACAGAACAGTTACTTGAAACTCTCTGAAAAGCAAGCTAAAATACTACCAAATGTCAAAACTGCATAATTCTGTAAAAAAAATAAATTGTCAGGCATTGCCAAAGTTTTTCTACTGATGACAGGTTCACACCAGGAAAGCTAAACCTGTAACTTCAGCATAGGCATATAGAAAACATCAAAGGGATGGAAACCATAAGAAAACAGAAGCATGCTCAAAGCTCAAAAGTAATATGATTTACTGGAATAACCTGAGAGACAAAAACGAGCAACAACATCCTGTGGACACAGCACAGCGCAAGACTTGAACATGAAAATTTCAACTGATATGGAAAATAGTAGAATGTGTCTCTCGAACTGTGCACTGTAGGCCATGAACATGTTGCTTTCATGCAGAATGTCTTCATAATTTTAAGCTGCAATGGATTAAAAATAGATGTTTCCAACTGTTTTTTAGCTTGGTTTTATTGTTTTACACTCTATTCAAACATGTGGAGCTTCAGCTAAGCAATTCCAGACGTGCCAAGGTCCTTCTTAAAGCTATTATAGTGAAACTTGTAAAAGAACTCTATTAATGTTTATTTATGAAGGCCTTGCCTACATACAAGAAAGACATTTTTGAAGACCTCCTGTTTAATCTACGGCATTCTAGTCCTTACTGTGGATGATACCCATGGCCGTACTCCATCCAATGGTTTCACAACAAATGGAAAAGAAAGTAAATTGCAGCAGGGATCCTAGTGCAAGAGTAAACTTGGCATTTAGTGCCATGATGTGATGGAACAGACCACCCTCATATAAACTCCAGTGTTGTTTTTTTAGATAGGAAAACAGAGAAAAACACACACAAGCAACTGAGACTGACAGGCACTGCGATGGAACCCAGAATCTGAGCTTTGTCAAGGGCACCACATCACAACTTACAGAAAATTGAATTTCTTAAACTAAACACTTGCAAACTAAAGTGGTCATCTTTACAAAAACAAACCTTTCTGCTTTTAACTCTACAAGCTGCAGGAGAACTTAAAAATGGTTTGAAGATATGGGTAGTAGTAGCACACTTTACTCTAGAACCATATCCATTGTTAAAATACACTGATTTAAAATACTCAAAGTTCCAATAAAAACTAATTATGCATTGTGTTGTTGGTGCTTTGATGTCCGATATTTTCCTTTGTTTTAAATGAAGATCCAATACTATACCTAAATATTCTATACATGAATTTAATGCACTTACTGTATAAAGGTACTGTATAAAGATCTGTGGTCTTAAGACTTAACATATTTCATGCTTTTAATGAAAAACTGCTCTTAAAATATGCTACTGGCTTCTTATTTCCGTCCATTCTATAATACGTTATATGCTTTGAGGAGAACCAAATAAAAGAGAATTTTAAAGGAACCAACAAAAAGCAATGTCTTTAAGTGGAGTGCAGGAAAACAAAGTATCTTCGAGTCCTGTCCTAGCAAACGTATATTAGTCCCTTGGAGATTGGAGATTTTCATTCTTATGAGGGGGAGTACTACACATCACACTACTTTACACAAATGTAAGAAATTTCCTGTGCATTACTACTACACAGCATTTGAAAGCCACCTGGTAGTAAGTTGCTTGGGTTCAAGCCACACTTTGCCTGAAAACCCGAAAAAGACTCTTGTTTTGAATGTCTTTACTGTATGAAAAAGTCCTGGTGTTGAACAATGTGAAGTCCCTCCATCCATCTATTTTCTTACCACGTTTTCCAATTCAGGGTCGGAGACCAGAGCCTATCCCAGCAAACAAATGGGCGTAAGGTGAGGTACACCCTGGATGAGACGCCAACCCATCGCAGGACATACACATACACACTCACAACAGGGCCAATTTTCCCAAAAGCCATTTAACCCACCAGTATGTGTTTGGACTGTAGGAGGAAACCGAGGAAAAACCCACACAAGGAGAATATTCAAACTCGATGCAGACAGCACCCCAAGTTCAGAACCCAGGGCCCCAGTGCTGTGAGGCAGCAATGCTACCCAGTGCACCACTGTACTGCCTTATGACTCTCCAATTTTATTACAATCCTATTTTATTACAATGTTCTATACACGCTTGTTCAAATGACTTCAAAAAGACAAAAGCTGCAAGTCTGTTAAATCCATTCACTAACTGTTCCTCACATTTTTCTTCTTTGCACATCCTCCAGATAAAGATGTGCAATTTGTTTCTGTATACTTACATTCCAACTCAAATACGCCTTAGGATAGTACCATGCACACAGTAACAATAGATCATTTGTGGATCAAAAATCTTGATATACTGTTAAATTATTATCTCTAATGTAATAGGTATCTTATTAATGAATAGCATGAAAAAATGTTTTTGCTTTGGAGACTTTGCATTTTGAGGTCTGGGCTTGTGGGGCAGTTAGCAGTACTTAAACTCTCCTTTTCAGAGCCATTCATTGTTAAATCACTTAATACTAAACAAAAATAAACAGAGATGCATCAGTGTACAGAGATAAAAAAAATTAAACTGACTTCCTCTGTTTAGGCACTTATCTAATAAAGCAACACTCCAACAAAACAATGGTTGACCTTAAAACAAGCTTTTTATCCTTTTGTGCTTTTACAGTGGCTTTGTTTATTTGCAAAACGTATTTCCTGCTATTAGGACTAGCTTTCTAGAAAATGAATAAGCTAAATTAAAACCTAAATTGGCCACTACATCTTTAAATAATTCTCAATGATTATTCTCTGGCCAATAAACTATTGGTAAAGAAGTGTGATTCAAATTCTCTGGTTGCCAGTGCCTTCTGTGTAAATTTTCTCAGCTCCATTCTCATAAAAGGCAAACTGCAAAACTGGTTCTAACACTGAAATGAGCTCCATTGCAGATATATAATTGGGCTTAACAGCAATGCCCAAAAGCAGTCCTAATAGGGAGATAAAAAAACAACTACTTATGCTTTCAACAGCAACCTAAAATCCTGGCCTCAGATTTCACAAAGAACAGCAGGCTGGTGCATGTGCTCTGGTGTTTCCGTAACGACCCTACCGACTGCTTGCCTTTCTGCCACTAAAGTTGTTTGAGTTGGCACTGTGTCCCTCTCTCTGAAGTAATTGTCTCAGTACGCTCTTTGCCTCACTTCCAGACTTACAGATTGCAGAGTTCCCCTTTGCAAAGCAGCCCCCATGGCCTTGTGAAAATCTTCAGTTCTTACATCAACGGAGAAACATTTTCCTCATCTACGGGCCCTGGTAACCAAAGATGGTTCTTTTTGTTGAAGCAAGAACTAGTTTTCAAAAACCGCAATAAAACTCTAGGCAAAAAACAAGATATCTGACCTTAAAAAATCAGTGCAGGGAATGATATACAGTATTTCTAAGACTTTTTGCAATACTGCATTGTTTCTTACTGGAAGACAAATCTGACTTACTGTTGTAAATAAAGTTTAGCAGACTTTCTGAACAGCATTAAGGAACTATTTAAACTGTTTCTCTGAATTCAGCGTTTCCATGGACTGCAAGACACTTTGCTCTACAGGGTTACTTCAGATTAAATATGTAGGCTATTAATACAAATCTGTTCATACAGCTTACTTTAAAGTCTTACTCGATAACTTGACTTCAGTAATAGGGCCATACTAATTATAAATCAGACAAGAAAAACTATTTCCATGAACTTGTACAAAGATGTAAGGGAAATTCCAAGTAACAGCATAGTTTATAAAGAAAGATTTGGTCTTGATTTGGTGGAATCATTTGAATGACTGGAGGATATTCTGAAGTAAAACATAAAATTGTCCAAACAGCCTAAATTAAAAGTGGTCCTTCTGATAAGCCTCAAAAAGGGATTGCATAAAATTACCTTCGTATAACACTATGAACACATTAATCATTATGACAATAAGTAATACTTGGATGAAACTGTTGGTTACCAATGGTTTGCAAGTGATTTACCTTTTGTTTACTGGTCAAAAACGTGTACATCTGCAACATACTATTTGATCATTGTTGTTCCTGTCAACGACAACATTTTCTAAGATTATTAGAAAATCCATGTGTTGGGTATTACTATTTGGAAGTAGACAATGGCAAGGAATGAGCTACCCTAAACCCTTCTTCAGACAGCCCTGATGGGGTTTAAGTGACAGATCTTCTTAATGGTTTTAAAAAGTCTGCTGAGCAATTTCAATGGAACTGTACATCTACAGCTGGCTTAAGAGACAGTAAATACTGGCTAATGGCACCTTATATCCAGAGAGTATAGTCTGCCTGGTTGAGTGCTAAGCAATCGATCTTTGTTAATGTTAAATCAGAAAGTATACCACTCACTCTGGGTTTTGACATGGCAAACGAAAATGTTTTAAACCCATATTTGCAAAATGGCACTAAAGTGTGTTTAGGAGGTAGAGTGACCAACAGATAAATAAAGTGAAATACTGTATGCATGCAAGGATATCAACAGTATTCACCGTTGCATTTTGTTTTAATGCAACGTATAGACATTTAACTTTAAATGTTGCTGAAAATGAAATCTTCACCCACTGTAAAGCCCACAGACTATATACAGCTGATTTTTTCAAAGGAAATCTTTCTTCTCTCCTGCAGGAAAGAAAAGGCTAAACTACCCTGTCTGTAAATTGATCTGTCAAAAGCCAAACAGAAGTAATAAAATGTAAGGTACCTGCATCTACCAGTCTTCATACAAAAAAGAAAAATGTTGTAGTTTTTCAAGGAAACAGTCTTACAGCAAGACGGCTTAAACCTAAAATTTTAACCCAAGTCGTTTTAACCGTTTCATCCAATTCAGGGTTGAGGGGGAGCCGGAGCCTCCCAGCAAGCACTGGGTGCAAGGATAGGATGCCAGTCCATCATAGGGCACACAGACTATTCAAGATTGCACACATGTAAATAAGAGCACTCTTAAAGTATTTCTAAAACCAAAGGCGGGATACAATTTGTAATGGTAAACTTATAAATGTTAAAAATATATAATAGGTTGAGCAGTCCGCAAACACGTGGATTAAACTTCAAGGGAACACACATGCAGCTGTCAAATGAGCCCTACTGTCTGTAGCAAAGACAATCCAGTGATTATGATATTCAGCAAAAAGAAGACTACTATTCATCAGCTGTGGAGGCCAGGGGTCTCAGGTTGCACTAGCTACACCCAAGATACAATTTCCACAGACAAGTAACCACGGCCCTAATGATACCACAGAAGGCCAGTGGTATTACAGTGCTACAGTAAAAGCTCTCTTTCCATCCAAAACCTCTGCCCTTCCTAATCCCCACTGAGCACTTTCAATACTGTTCCAGTTATGCTACTTATACTAGGAATGTAGGACAGGCCCATCCAAAAATTACAAATGCCGGTCGGTGTTTGTGTTTCACTAAAGAAAAGCGACTCATTCAACATTGTTTTGTTTTATTCAACTTCAACTGCCTGTTACTGGCTTCTGAAAAAAAAATTGTAGAAAAGCAAATGAGTGAAAAGGGTTCTCTCTTAAAAATTCTCTCAAAAAAAACCATTTAGACCACACTATTGTATCGGTCTTGGTACTGTATGATCAGTTCAATGCAAAATACTGTTTTTACTTATGTAACAGTTATACAGTCAGGATTCTTATCGAAGATTAACATTTTCTGAGGTTTGTTTCGTAGAAAGAGATTATGACATAACAAAAACAACAAAAAGCTTCAGACTCACTCTACACTGAATTAGACCGCAGCAGAAAGTACAGTACAACAAAATCTAGTACTTTTAACTGGCAGCAAAATACTTCTATAAAATACTGTTTACCTCATATAATATCACTTAGAACAGTATCAGTTTCTATACAGCAATCATGATAATTACACATCATACTGTACTGTACTTTACGATTCATTTCTATTATCTGTTTTTCTACTGTTGCAATTACAGGTATATTGTACTTCCATGATTTATCCTACTTCAGTGTTTGCCTTGTGTTTGCTTCTAAACACCTTTCAAAGGAAACTTGGAAGACTGTGTATTATACAAATATTGTTTTAGAAGAAATGCATTAGTTTCATTTATTTTTGTTACACGCATTTACGTTGACTTGAACAAAAAGAAAAAAAAAAGAAAGCTGCACATTTCATAATGCTGTAGCATGCATTTTCTTTCGTGTCCAGTCGCATACAGTCCACCTTAACAATGGTCCCATAAAACCTACAACAAAAAGGACTGCATCTCACCTCTGGAAGCAAACAGAATAGGATCACTCCGCATTTTGCAGGCAAATGCATCTAATCCCTCAGCTCAGCGAAGCAAGCCTGTGCTCAGTTGCTGAATTTCATTAACTCCTGGGCTACTCCAGTGCCGACAACAGAACCCTCACTGTTTCTATCAGCAGATCCGGCTCTACACTACATTACAGTCTTACAGCCTACTGGTGCTCTCTCTGCTGCTCACAAGCTCTCACTTGCAGCCTGCATGATCCCTTCTGAACAGGGCGAGTCTTGTTAAGTGCCGCTACATTCATTCAGAGCTATGACAGAGAGCCAGTGGGCTTGTCCTGCCTTGCAGAAACCGACAGAGCTCAAGTCTGTTTGGCTGGAGTGAGACAGGGCTCCTGTGTTCTCAGATTCCAGAGTGGAAATCTGCTGTGAGGTGAAACCGCATAGGCTGCCCAATTCTCCAGCTCCCAGTGGCAGATGGGGCCCAGCTACAGTCAGCCACCCCCAGGGAGAAGGGAATCAGCAACTTATGGTAATGAAAGGCAATTAAGGCACAGCTTGAAATTTGCAAAAGACTTTCCCCCTCCCATTGAAGGGCCAGATTCGCATGTGGCTGTCGGCAGATGAAGAACAAAGCAAGTCGGGGCAGATATGCGGACTCAGAGGGGGCAGGAGGCGAGAGGGATCTCTACCATCTTCTCTGACTTTTCTCAGTCTTTGTTTCAGAGTTGATAAGAAAAGGGGGCAGATCCTAACAGCAAAGTCTTGAACTTTTCTCTTTCTTTTTATTTCTGGTATGACGTGAACACCGATATGCAAATAAAAATAAAATATTATTAGCTCTCAATTAAATGATGCATTATCATCTTTAAAAAAGTACAGAGCACATACTGCATTATGCACTCTTAACAAACACATACAGTATCAACATAAAAGTCTCATATTTCTATAATTCTAGGCAATTAAAACTTACATTTTGTGGACACTTGCAGTTCCTCACTCAAACATATTCCAGTAAACACACAAATTCTTATCAAATATTACAAGGCCTACAGTTTGAGAACCTGTGCAATGCAGGGAATTAAGTAATATTATCTACTACTACATGTTGGAACAGGGCTTTATGATGTTTATGGTGAAAAATGATTGTGTTATTCTGCAAATGTAATCCAAAATCTTGGTCCAACAGAGAAAAATCATTTTTTTCCTGAATTATCCATAAAAGTCCTTAGTTATGGAATGTGTTATAACTGTCACAAATTTTAGTTGAAAATAAGATGTGTCCATTCCAAGGGTATGCTTCTAATTGAAATTATGACAAACATTAAATGGGCTTCAGGCATAAAGCAATATATTTTTATGCTTCTCTTTCATTACTGCATTTATTCATTTTGATTTCAAATTCTATTTGATTGGCAAGATTTCAGTCTGCTGCCCGCTTTTTTGGCAGTAGGACATGCAGTTTCCTAAACGTGGCGTTTTTCTGACTCTTGCAAGACATATCTATGTCTGTGCCCAAACTATAGCCCTGCTCTAAGAAACAACCCTGGAAAACCTACAGAAGATCAAAAGATATGATATTAAAAAATGCATTTAATTTCTCTTTGTTTTTTTTACAATTTTTCATTAGCAGTTTATTAATTATTAAGCATGTAGCTTCATGCTTCTCGAAATTGTTATTTTCTAGAACATGTGTATCTCTTGTTGTTTCTCCCCACAGACACTTGTAATTTTGTCTGATGATGCATACATAAACTATGACAGAAACAAAATAAATAACTAAAATAGCTCATCTGTCTTCCACGGTTGCTTAATTAAATTATATTTCACAACATCCCATAAGACTAAAATTAGAAGTGCATTTTTGTCCATGTCTAAAGCAAGTTCAAGCTTGTATTGTCTTATAATGCTTTGATCTCAGGCTCAGCAGAGAAAAATCTCAATTCAGGTTTGTAAATACCAAACCTCAGTGCAATATCATCCTGATAGAGCCCTAAAACCTTCTGTCTAGATTGTCTGCTACTGTCCATTATTTAATATCCGCCTCCAGCTAGGTATATGCCTAAGCGTGTGTAGTTATTTTCAACTCTAGACTTCATTACCAAAAACAACATTTTTGTGAATCGTTTCTCAAAATATTGCAAATACAATTGAACTTCAATATCGTGGGGGATGGATAAGATTAAAGGAATCAATTTTGCAGGACTAAACAATCCTGCTGCTGCTTCTTATTAACTATGTAATGTACTGTAAGTTTATTTCCTTTTAATGTGGCTACTCATATTGGAAGGGAAAAAATCTACCCAGAAAAAAAAAACATCAGCAATAATTATATCCTCTCTTCTGACTGAATATCACAAATTGTTCTCCAAAATCTTCATCTGAAAACAGCTCCTGAAGGATGACAAAGTAACCCTTAGAAACAAATGGATTAGGTGCACTTTGCTAGTGTCCCAAGTCATTATATGGAAGCAGAAAAATATATGCTTTTAAGAACATATTAAATACTACAAGACAGTGGCAAACACTTATTTCCCCACAAGATCACCATTTAATTGCTGGCAGACTGTTGGAGTGGTAACCAAGGGTGCATTAACTGCTCCCACATTTAAGACAAGACTAAAAACTGGGAAAGGAAAAAATATCAAAGTATTCTTCCTCCAACCCTATATTGGGAAAAAAATGGTTTAGTAAAAGAAACCCACCCTCAAATTCTTCGTAAAATATCTGAGATCATTTACAATAATTAAATCCATTTGCACTCTCCTGTTAGTGCTACCACACCCTGCCAACAGGCACTCTTAAAGGCAGGAAAAAAAAGGTTATGCTGGAACATAGCAGCCATTAGCGGCAAATCAAATCAGCCTGGAAAACAAACTCATCATTCAAAATACGCCTATATTGTTGTTAATTTGCCCTCAAACCCATTTTCTACCACTGAATATTTGTCCATCAGGGAAACACTATGTTAGAAGGTCATGTGCATAATATAAAGGATTTGCCGAGAACATGTCTAAGCCTGTGTGAGCTACAAGAGGTATCCTAGTAACTTCCCCAGAGAGGTTCTTCATCTGCACTTTGACCCTACATTGCTGTTGCTAAGCTAGCACCATTGGTGACCTTGTACTGTAAGTCCTCTGCTGTTGAAGACAAAGATGTAAAAACCTTTAGCAGGAAAATGGGGCTTATGCTTAATATTTTTTGCATTTTTTCCTATTTGTATTACCCACCCAATTTGAAACCGCTTATTGTTTCTTTACACCTTGTTAACATCACAAAAAGCCTTAAAGATACCCAAGTAAATAAAGAAGTGCAGTAATCCAATCCTTGTCTTCTTCCAATTGATCAGAGGACTGTGGATTGCAATTCATTAGCTGAAATTACAGGACACCTACACAAAAGTATTAACCTACTTAAATTATGGAATGAAGTAGGCATGATTTCTAATGGGGAAGAGTTTCACATTTTTAATTGAATGCTGTTGTTGAATTCTAGAATATTGTATATATTTTGTCACTTCTTAAGATGTATTTATAAATACTGGATATATATATATATATTAATATGAGCTTGCTTAGTTGATGCCTATATCCAATGCAACTTATAATGCACACAAATCTATAGATTTAGTATGTTTTTGAGGAAGCAATACAAAGAAAACAACAGGCATTTTAACATGCAACTATAATAACATAAATCAATAAAATCACACTAAGACAGGCAATAAGGCTGTACGTAGTAGTTCAGCATGTGTAGGCTGAAAGGAACAAATAAAGGTTTATTTCATGCAGAAAAGAGAAGAAAAACACAAAGTTGTGTTTCTTTTCTTATCTTTGTAGCATGAATTAAACCTTTACTTGTTCCTAACAAGGCTGTAAGTGCAATGCTAGTGTCATGCAAATCAAAACAAAACGAAATAGTAAGCATTAAAACAAAAAAAAAACACATTCTTGCTTATAGATGCTTGCTTCAGCAAGGGCAATGTGGCTGCTCCTGTGGTGTTCAAGAAAGCACTTTCAAAACAAAACAGGATATTGGCAACTACAGACCTCCCAGCTGCACTACGCAATTGGGGTTGGGTTGGTGGGAGATTTTGTGCCTAATGGCGAGGGATTCTTTAAATAAATAGTCTTAAAAATGTACAACCTCTGAACACCGTGTTCATTTTTCAGCACTTGCTCCCCAATGGAAAGGTTACAGCACTGACAAGTCCTTACTTGACAAATATTTGAAATTAAGTATTTATGGTTTGAAAATCGTCCAGGCAATCCCCATGCCGTGTGCTGGTCTTTAAAAAAAATCTCTTTTGATTCTAGTGGAAAAAAATGTTTAGTGTTTAACAGTACAACATGAATACCACTATGGTTGCGTACATGTCAATTTTACAAATCCAGCTTCAACATTCATAGAAATTTTAAAGAAGATTGTTATTCATTATCATATAATCAGACAATACAATTAAAACAATTAGGTTATTACAAATATTTTTTTAGAAACTTCTATAGCTTAGCCTTAATTGATTTCCTTGACTGGTATGGTTATTTCCAAAATAATGCTTCATTGGTAGAGACAGTGCCATGACAGGACAAAAGTACAGCAAACTTCACTATGGCTGATAATATTCAACCCTATTCCTGACAAAACTGGATATAGAATTAATCTTGAACCACCTTATTGTCAGAGGATGTTAGATAAGGCCCTAGTGCATATTTGTGTTTGCCCTGCAATGGACTGGCGTCCAATCCAGGGTGTACCTTGCCTTGTGCCCATTGCTTGCCAGGATAGGCTCCAGCTCCAGCTCCCCCGCAAATTGGATGAAGAGGTTAGAAAATAAATGGATGTCAATCGCTCGTTTTAATGAGTACTTGTAAGCAAAGTGTTCGTTTAACGAGGGATGAGCATATTCATACATATAATATTTTAGCCAATGAACTGCATCTTGTGAGATGTAATGGAAGAGGTAGAAAAAACAGCATTTCAACTGCTGTTCTATCTTTAGGTGTGAGCAAAAAATAATAATACTTGAGTGTCAAAATATCCAGCACAACAATTTGCATATGGAACCAGGAGGTTTAGACACCAGCATAAAGACAATATACCACCTGTACTAGAACATAGTCTATTATCAGCTTTAGAGGCTTAATTAGAAACAGTCTCAGACTCCATATGGTTAAGACTGTAAATGCAGACAGGATCAGAATTTAGTTGGATATAATCTGTTTAACAAACCATCATGTACTAAAATCAGAATACTTTTAACAAATTTAAACTATAGCTCCTTTCACAGATTTAAGGCACTACCATAAGAATCTAGAGATAATATCTATGTCTTTATGAAAAAAAGCACTCCCTCGTTATCTACTGTATTAGATGCACACATTCTTCTACCAAGCAGAACATATTGTAAGGACATAAAAAAAGGTTGGCCATTAGCTCCATTCAGCTTGTTTGGAAGTTAGTAGCTATCTGATCTGAGCTGGGCTATTTCAGACTACAGCAAGCCATAAAGTACAAAATGCCACTTGTTTTTAGCTGTAAAACATAGGGTAAACTTTATCAGTACCCTTGAGGGTTTTGAATACTTGATTCAGGCCGCCATGTACTCTCTGTCCCAGAATAAAACCGTTCATTTCTTTTAGCTTGTCAGTGCTGCACATTCCTTTACGCCCAGGAGTGTACTGTATCCGGTTGTTCTGCTCTCAATGAATGGAGGTGGAAGCCTACTGGTTATTACCACTAACACCATCATGATTAGTATTGATTAGCACTGGTGCAGTCATTTGGGAGTTCTGCAGGGGTTACGTCTTTTCCAAAGCACAGGTGTTGAAGTCTTGCCAAATTTTGTTTTGATTTCAGGAGCGAAAGCTATTCTCACTTTTTTTTCCCCATTTTCCCTCTGAGAAAAATAGGAATGGATAGACGGTTGTTTGGGTCCACAGACACCAAGAACTGTAACAGTAGACAACCTTGTGATCTGCCGATGATTTGTTGTTGATAATCTTTGTCCATGTAGTCACTTAAAGTTTGGCATTAGTATATTAACATCAGTAATGCTCTGATGGTTACAAACAAAATAATGAAAGATGCAAGACTGAAAAACAAAGGATTACTAGTAGTGTTCTACTCTTTACAATAAACACTGTTGATATTGTTGTCAAATCTGTATTAAAGCAAACCATTAAGGATTCATTAACAATATCTTACACAGGATGTTTGCAATTACTGTATACTTATTTAACTGCTTAACACATACAGTACAAATTGCAGAACTTCAATTAAATATATTTTGTTTGTGCAGCATACAAGTTGAACATACTGTAGCAATGTTTGAAATAAAAAGTTTTGTAAAGCATTCCTACTAATAAGATTCAGTCTTTGCTTAAAAATGACCGAATCTGGTTTCTAAATCCTAGCTGAACTCATTAATACAAAACACTGAAATGAGTAAGCTTATCCATCTCAGGCCCTGACTGGGGTCATGTTACTTGTCAGATGATGTCTAATAAAGTAACGTCATATATTGGCTGCTTGGCTGCCACAGTTACACCCACAGATCTGGAAGACATATCATCATCAGCAAGTCCTTAAAGGCTCATTTAATCCACTATGAACTCAAGGTAAAGTTCCCTTCCAGAGAAATATTTTTATTATTTAATATAATGTAAGTAACATTTTTCTTTCAACCTAAAAAAAAAAAGATTAAATCAGCATATGTACTGTAGCACTGCGTGCCATTCTACAGATATTTAATTAAAGTCAACCTTGAAGTACAAGGAGCTTAGGCAACTGTGCAGGGAATTGTGCTGTTCAACCAAAATTATCATCAAGTAATAGTCTGGCGGGTTTTCAATAGCAAAATGTGGTACTAATGCTCATCATATCCTTTTTTCAAGCCAGATACATCTGTGGTGTTTCTTATTACACCTTATGTTAGAGTTTTGGAATGGTATTTACAGATAGTAAAGTAAAAGAGTTTCCATCCTAAAACACTGGCGTAATGACCAGAAAGCTGCCAGAAAATCATTGCTCTTCTACCACGGCTAACGGATAAAATCCGATCTTATAATGGATAACCGACCTGGAAAGGTACAGAAGGCCATGTTATCAAGATTCAAAATTTGAGATGACACTTAAAATCTTTTACAAATCCTTCAGCCATTTGGAATTTTATCTTGAGCCATATGTCCTTGACCAATGTAGGTGTAAATTTAATCACAGATGGAAAATAAAGTGCTGTGGCAGAACAAAAGTATAACAACCTTCACTGTGGGTGATAATATTCTATTCTATCTCTGACAAAACCTGATAAGTACTAATCCTGTACCACCTCATGTCAGAGAATGTTAGAAAAGGCAATTAAGTTAGATCCATAATAGAACTCTGTGAAATTAACCTTACACGCGAATACTATAAAACATCAGAGTTACATTTTTAATGGGTGATTGTCTTAAAGGTTGATAGATGTGAAAGAATTTCTTTTTTTTATGTTAAATTGGAGTCAGTTCTGTTAAAAAAGTTATATGTGTATTCAAAAATGACCAGTGAACCCTTAATTGCACATCGGGAGTCAGCAAGCAACAGACATGGAAGGATCTCTGTGGAAATTTAAATTACTGAGGCAAATTGCTTCCTCAGTGCTGTTTTACACATATCCTGAAGCAAATCAGTCTCCCCTTCCTGCAGACAACATGTGAAAGCACTGTGACCGGGAACAGGCTCTGGGTCCCAGCTGGTGGTGCCACAACTAATAATCAGACCCTCGCAGTCTCAACCAATTAGAACGCATGGACAGCAGTAGTGCTCCAACTGGTCCAGTAGTAAAACCAGCCCCTTCATCTTACCATCTGCTTCCAGCACTGCTGTGGACACTACGTACAGGAATATTAAGGAGGTACTTATTGGATTTTCCTGGATCTTAATAGTGCATCTGGTGTAGTTGGGGGAGTCGAGGAGGGTCAATCAATTATGGCAGTGCTGTGATAAAAAATATTGTACTTCTATGCAACACGGTACTATTGTTTATGTCAGAGTACATCCCTTTATCATACGTTTTATTTATTAATTATTTTTTATCATGTTTACATCACAATAACAGACAAGACCTTTCATTTGGAACCTGTCTAATGTGCAAATGATAAAATGAACATGCAATGAAAAACTTGCATTTAAAAAGAAGACCGGGAAGCTGCTTTTTTTAATATCCCACAGAAGAGAGAATTAGAGACACAGATCATGCAACATCAAAACAATACTCAATACGGACCAGTAGATGCTTCACGGAAATGGTGGGTTGTAAGATAATCGAATCGGTAAAGAAATATTTTTGAGGATTCATCACAGGTTGTGAATCCATTTTGATAATCCAAAAATAAAGAACCTATTGAAAACAGGTTTTCAGTGGGGTTGCATATTTCTAGCTTGAGTTTAGTAAAAAAAAAAGAACCCAACTATTTTCTGTACAAGTGGGTTTATTTGTTGACAATGAAAAGTAAGAAAAGCCTGATAAGAGACATATTTTTCTTCTGACCTACTGTACCATGCAGTTATCTTCCCTACAGCAGAGACAGCTGGATCACTGTAACACTCTGTATAGCAATCTGGGGGAGCTGAAAGAATTCTTCATGTTCCTCTTCAAGAATGAAATGACCTTCACAGCATATTGGTCATGCAATACCATTCTGTATCAGGCCATGTTTGTAACTGCATATGTATTAATGTACCTTTGACTTAGTGTCTGTCCCTTTGTTTTGGATTGTCTGGCTGAACACTTTCAATGAAAATATTATCTATTATAAAATGTTGCAGTAGAATTTTACAGAAAATGTTTTTAAGAATATGTCACCAATACAAAAAGCTTGGATTACTTTTACTCTGGGATTCTGCCTTTTTACTCATGCTATATTGCTATAGCATAGCACAGTATGTTACAAAGGAATTCCAAGAATGAAGAAGGGAATTGTTCATATCTTTTCCATGACAATCCACTTGACTAACATCACCTGTGCTAGACCAGACATAGGTAATGCAGTAGATATTTTCAATCACTGCCATGAATGCAAACCGAATGATCAGGCAGAAAGATCTGTCTTCTAGTCACAAACACAGGAAATTCACTCCCTCCCCTTGACAAGAACATCATACTGTAGCAGTTTTAACTGTCCAAAGAAAGTCTGATGTGGATTTCTCTTCTAAGACTTTATACTGTATGTATGGGGCTGTGCTACCTGTTTTCCTGTTACCTGTTGTGTGTTCCATATCAAACAGCTTTGTACTGAAGAAATGACAAACTACTATATTTCCATCCATTGTCACTTTCAAAGGAGCATTTTCTATGATGAATAAAAATCAATCCATTTATTGATATAAACCTTCAGTTAAACACTAAGGAACATGTAAGATCTTTCTCATTCAAATGTCTCTCGACACATAAGATTAGGAATTGAGTACAAATAAACAAGTCACTCTTTTAAAACAAGTTAATTCAACAGTCTGTCATTCCAGATATAATTACCACAACACTGCTCCCATGAGTGGAGCCAGAGAGAGGTTAGCCACCCATTATCTGAGCTTGCTGTAAATTTGCACCAATAAGTGTACCATGGTACTCACTTATTTTCTTTATCAGTTCAGTCATTCTGTTTAGGGAAGTAATTTGTTTGTCTTTTCATGTTGGAAAAACTAAAACCATATCCATTAGGAACATTATAGAGCTTCCAATAATCTGTAAAATTGTTGAATTTCGTATAAGTGTATATAAGTGCCAATGCTTCAATTGGCATCTAAACTTCCCTTTGAACTGACACTGAAAAAACAGTCATACGTTTGCCTGAGACTTTAATTTTGTTTAGTAGTCCGTATGGACGCATTTACTCAGGCAAATTACATTGAACACCATATAGCAAATTCGAAATTAAGTTTAACAGAAAATATTGTTACATAATAGCATTGTCAGGAAATAACCCAAGCATTAGGCAATTTTAAGGCTCATGGATTCTTTTTATTCTCAGACACAGCTCTGGTGATAGAGTAATAAATCAGACTTGGACATGAAAAATATTTCTAAACAATAATTAAGACAACTACACAATATTATGCAAGAACATATATGTACAGATTGCATTCAAAAGGCCTTCACTACAGACCCAGATTATCCATTATGTAACCCTGTAGCCCCAAAACACTATGCAATAATTTAAAATGCTATAAATAAACCTTTGTCCTAATAAATGGGTCATAAACAGAACTAAATCTCCCTTCCTACAACATGGGTGGCCAAAAGTGAATCGGAAATAATTCAAGAATGCATAACCAAAGTACGAGAGAATGTTTTTAATCTGAGGATTCCACACTATAGGAAAACACAATGACAAAAAATAAATAGGACAGCAAGCTTTTTGTAATAAAGTTAAGATAATTTATACAAAATGTGGTCTCCAAGACTAATCAGGACAAGCTCCTCTCTCATGGCGCGAGTTCTGAAGAAGAGGAGGGTGATGGAGATGTTTACTCCCTTGTCTGTTTGTGTTGTGTTCAATGGCTGCTGGATGTTTTCTCATTTATTATTGGTTATAATGATTTACATTTGAGTTAATTAACCAGATTAAATAATTAGAAACCCCCAATGATCTTAACCCCCTTAGCCCACCTGCAGACAGGTCAAAACCTCAAAATGATACCCAATTTTAAATTTAATTTATTAATTTAAATGTTTTTTAAAATTATTTAGTTATTAATATTTAAAAACTGTGCCTTTTCCTCAATGTGTTTCTATCAAATTCGCTAGAATAATCTAACTCTAAGACACACACAATGAAGAACATGATTAAGGAAAAAAATGTTGAAAAGAACTGAACTTTTTTACAGAGTGAAATGAAGAATACAAAATTCATTGGAGATCTAGTTGTTAGGCTCCTGGCAAAGGCAAACAAAGAATTTAGTGGAGTAATTCATTTCATTGAGGTTTTGTTGATAAGATAATTCTCAAACACTGGAGAGTACTTAAAGTTGCATTTTTGTAAGATCAACTCCTACATTTTGTGGTTTATGTTTCCTTACATTCATAACAAAAACACAAAAGTGAGCCCATCTTTCTGGATAAATTCCATTATAGTTAAGGGAAAGATAAAATCCATCTGGGTTGATAACATAAGCCTCTCCATTTTTATAGACTCTTGTATTAAATCTTATTAAAAGTGTATGTGCTGCAATTATGTCTTAATTATTTTAAGGAGATGGAAAAATGTTTAGTGTCAATGTATAAAACAAGGCAACAGTGTGGAGAAGTGTTCAAGGTTCTGGGCTTGTAGCTGGAGAGTTGTGATGTTAAGTCAAAGTTAGGGCACTGTAATTGCACCCTTGAGAAAGGTACTTACCCTCAGGTTGTTTCAACAAAATGTCCAGCTGTATAAGCACGGTACAGAGAGCAGTTGCTTTGGATAAAAGTGGCAACCATATGAATTTATTAGAATTAACTTTAAAAGACTAAAAAAAACAAACCTTATGAAAAGAAAATGTTTTAGATTAATCCTCAGAGAAACATAACAAAAGGTGAGGCTGTAGGTTGCTTTTGGGAGTCCTATTTGACTTCATGAGAATCTTAAATAGTCACTAGACTCGTTAAAGAATAGTCACTAGACTCATCTTGTCAGTCAGAATAGGCTACAGACTGCAATAAGAGGCCAATGAAACATCAACAAGAAAAAACAACAAATTGCACACAGTGAAAAAATATGAAGTAGTTCAGGTGGGTAGCTGCGTCGGGAACTGCAAAGCCTTGTTCCTAGGCTGCACAGGAACAAGTAATAGGTTTATTCCATGCTGAAAAGAGAACATGTGAAATAATATTACTGATTTTGCTTGTTTTTAAACAAACGAGGAACAAAGTCAGCCTTCTGTAATACTGTAACTTGTCAATCTTCACAACATATGGTGTGGCTACCACAGCATATAACAGATATAGATTCTGGTGTGCATCATTTGCACCTTATAATTACTTTAAATGTTCTTAAAGTGTTCATGCTAAAGGTCCTGTTAGTCTTGTTGTTAACCCTTTCAATTCCACTACCTAACTACATAATGTACCATACCACATGGAGAAAATGTCATCAAAACTTTCATTGTAAGCAAACAAAAAATAAATTCAACTTTCCAGCCAAGGCTTCAGATAGCCACAATTACAATTTGGGAAATAAAGTAGGCAAAGCTCATCGGGAATTACAATTGAGGTGAAAGCAAAAAGGTTTGTTCTGCTTCTGGTTTCTTTAATTCTCCAATTACTGAATTTGTTATGACAACAGTGTAATCTGCAGTGTATATTGGTTTACTAAGTGAAATGAACCAGACTCTAATCAGTGGCTTTCAAGACCCCAGTTAACACTAATCTTGGACTATCTTATGTTATTTCAAGTAAATAAGTCTGGCACTACAGCTAATATTTGGACTGTAAAAAAACACTGCAAAAAACATGCCTATTTAAGATTTTTTTTCTCAAACTCACTAATATGATGCTTACTAACTCATACTTTGTGAAACTTTATTATTCAGTAAAAGGTAAAGGTAACAACAGTGTCACAGTGGTTCACCAGGCCAGAAATCCTGGTTTCTGAGGTGTTAAACACACTAGACAGTATGTGCTAGTCCATCTCAAGGATTACACCAAGCAGTGCTGGTCCCCACTTATACAACTGGGTGGACTGGAGCAAATGAGGCAAATACAACACCGGTGTCTGTTAATCTGCTGGTTAAGAGTACAAAGGCTTACCCACTACACTACACTACAGTGGGCGGTGCGGTGGCTCTATGGCTAAGGATCTGCGCCTGTGGCTGGAAGGTTGCCGGTTCGTATCCCGCAGCTGGCAGAGGAATCCTACTCCATTAGGCCCCTGAGCAAGGCCCTTAACCCCAGCTGCTATATATAAATGGCTGACCCTGCGCTCAGACCCTAAGCTTCTCTCCCAGCCTGTGTGTCTCATGGAGAGCAAGTTGGGGTATGCGAAAAGACAAATTCCCAATACAGTATAATACTGTATGGTCAATAAAGTGATCTTATCTTATTTACACTGCCCCCTATTCTCCAGTGATAGTTTTAAAAATAATATTCTACTTTGTTCTAAACACTGTGCTGAAGATCAATAAGGTGATAATCTGGTAAGATGCTTCAAGAAGCCATTGCTTGTTTATTATGGAGCAACTTATTAAGAAATACAGACTAAATGGCATCTTCTTGCTTATTAACTCTTCTAGTGTTGACACAAATATAAATTACTTGGACTTATTTGTTAGGATCCCCAAGTGATTTGACTGTTTTCCAAACTTTCACATTTGAGGATAATTTTAAACCATAAATAACAAATGTGCCTGTCACTAGAGGGAAAACGAATTTGCTATTTCTGAACAAATAAAATTGCAAACTGACAGGCACTATGATCCCTGGTACTTCTCAGATTTTAATTCAGATTTTTAAGATACCCTATCAGAGTTTAAGTAGTTCTTAAAAAAATAAAAGAATTCCTTCAGTTCAGAGAACAAAATTCAAATAATATTGTGGGTGATCCTTTCAAAGTTCAAAAGGTTTTCCACTGAAAGGAAAAATGAGAGAGCAATATTGTATGTTTTAAAAAGAAAGAAGACCACTTATGACCTAATCTACACTTTCCATTACATGAAAACCATGTTGGAGCTTATTTTTACAGATTCTGGCACCAGTAAAGCTTTTCTGGGTGAGCTCAAGCTGTGTTTAATAAGACTGATGATTCCATTCTAGAGCCTCGCCTCTCTGCAACTGGAGTGACCTGATCAAAGCCACGCAGCAGCCAAAACAATGAAAATGACGAGACAAGTTCTGCTGTGTGTGTCAACGTTTTGGGTTGCCTTATATTAATGATTTCAGGATTTCATGGAGGTTTTACATCTTGACAAACCATGGGAGCTGTCATATAACTGCTCAGCAGTGAACTGAAAATCTTTCCCCAAGGTAAAATTAAGCAAAGTGTGACTTTGTTTTTCCTGGCAGTTGAGGTACTATCACTCTTTACAGTAGTGCGAGGCTATTGCAGTAGCTTCACTAGACATTAGTACAGTGATTTCATCAGGCTACTTTTACTTACATCCATTCACTTTGTAATCACTTTATCCAATACAGGATCATGAGGGCAAGGTCACAAAGGCTATTCCGGCAAGTAATGAGCACAAGACAGGAAACACCCTAGACAGGACACCAGTCCATCACAGGGCACACACAGACATAATCACACACACACTCACACCTAGGGCCAATTGGAGCAGATGTCAATTAACCTACCAATATGTCTTTGGGCTAAGGAAACTAACTCGAACATGGGGAGAAACATAATTATAATTTCTTGTATTTATATAGAACTTTTCTGGACACTCCACTCAAAGCTAGTGATGCTATCTAGTAATGCTAGTTTACTAGCTAGTAAAGCTACAGGTAATGGGGACTCTCCTCCACCACCACCAATGTGCAGCCCCACCTGGATAATGCAACGGCAGCCATAGTGTGCCAGTACGCTCACCACACATCAGCTTTCAGTGGGGAGGAGTACAGACTAATGAAGTCAATTCATAGTTGGGGATTATTAGGAGGCCATAATGGAAAAGGCCAATGCGAAATTTGGACAGGACACCGAGGAAAACGCCCTGGGATTTTGATTGACCACAGGGAGTCAGGACCTTGGTTTTATGTCTCATTCGAATGACGGTGCCTTTTTTAGCATAGTGTTCCTGTCACGATACATGGGCATTAGGACCCACACAGACCGCAGGGTGAGCGCCCCCTACTGGCCCACTAACACCACTTCCCCTCCAGGTACTGACCAGGCTCACACCTCCTTTGCTTCAGTGGGTTGCCAGTTGTGCGTTGCAGGGTGACATGGAAACATACAAACTCCACACAGGTCAAGAATTGAACCCAGGGCCCCAACACTGTAAGACAGCAATGCTAACCACTGCGCCAACGCGCAGCCTCCTCAATACATACTTTACATAATCAATTACATGTTAAAAAAGGTGAGTTTTATAACTTTGAGAAATGAATTGATTTCTCCAAGCATTATTTTGAAATATTAGTAAAGCCATAAAAGCCTACATATCCAACCTACTGGGGGGTGCACATCTAACAGTGTTTTCACATTAACAAAGCATTTTTCTGTCCTCCTCCTCCCTGTTACCTTAATTTACAGTACGGTAAGAAATTATAAAGCATTTTCTACCCTTAATAAGGCTTCATACTGTTGTTAAGGAAGACATATTTTTGAGATGTGCTTCTGCTAATGAAGTAATTTATGGCATCTGCAACATCCAATGAAACAGAAATTGCATAAACCTGGAGCATTTTTGTAGGGCTGTTTTTCTGAATGACAAATTTATCCTTTTCTCAAATATATAGTTAATATACTGTATCCTGTTAAGTTTGTTCACTGCCTGGGGCTGTTAATCTTTTTTTCACTTTCCCAGATCAAACTTCAGTTACTCATAATGGTCATAAAAAACCAACTGACTCATAATTAACAGGTACATACTGTAAGATGACTGTAGACTCCAGATAATATATATGTAGTTTTATGTATAATAATGTGGTGATCTCCCAAACATGAACAAAGACAAATTCACTCCTACTTCATCAATAATGTGATCAAAAAGCACACAGAGCACCCACAGCGTGGTGTCTAATGTTTGATTGCCCTTTTATCTAGCAAATATGCAGACATGTAATAACCTGTCAACAAGAGGTGGCTTGTCTAATGCAACTGGAAAGGCATTAAGCAGAAAGATATATGCATTATGCTGAGTGGACACATATTTGCAAGAAAAATTAAATTTGAGTTTATAAATAGGACATCATCATAAAAAATCAGCATCTCTGATTCTACAAAATCAAAGTTTGATATAGAGCAACTCATTGGGAACAGTGTAATTTCCTGTTGTTATCTGTGTTGTTTCAGTTGCTTTAGCATGAGAACTGCCCTGTTCTTTATCTCAATTCCGTTCTAAAACAAAAAACGGATTTTGGTTGCCATCCAAACTGCTCTTTATTTCCTAAACACAGACTACTACTGTACAGGCCCAGTGTTGATCACCTGGGTACATGAGGTGGGGCAACACGCAAAGTCACTGACCTTGCACTGAGGGCAGTGACTTGCACCGAAACAGTCATTTCTCCTACTCCAAAAATGACAAAGGAGACTGCCCTTCAATAAGCTCACTCTCGTTACCTCTCACCAGTCTTAGTCCTCCTTGAATTCTCTGCTGCCTTTTATATTATCTTTCCATTTACACTTGCTGACCTGGGAATCTCTGGCACCTGTTACACGTGGTCCTCCTCCTACCTTACTGATCCTACTTGCCAGGAGTCCTGCCATCAGAGTGTCCAGCTCCTGCTCTTTCTTGTCCCTGGTCATGCAGTAGCCGACCTACTCATTGGAACTGAAACTGTTCACCCTCACCACCTTCCAGAGACTCCTCAAGGCCCATGTGTTGAGAATGCACCGCTCTCTCAGTGCTGTGAACATTTACAAGCAATAAATGGTGCAGTCTTCACTGTAATCAACGATTACTGTACGTTTACATTGTTTACCTCTCAATAAACATTGTTTACACTATACTCTGTAGTGCACATGTATTTTTTCTGTGCCTGTCTCACTGTTTCTACCATATTTAATTTTTTTCCTAAGTCTCTGTGGATAAGTCTGGTAAATAATAACATACCTATACTGTATATAAATATACACACATGCACACACAACCCACCTGCAACATGTTGTCGGTATACGTGTATGTTCTGTCATTGGTATCTTACTTTGAACATATTAGTTCCTCCAACAATCTCCATTTACATTCCAAATAATTCTTTTCCCTAAGGAATGCATTCGAAAAAAAATACCCTAAGATGTCTCTTTTAAAATGCAAATGCAAGACATGAATTCCAATTCACTTCACAAGGAGACAATAATGCGTCCACCACACTTCAAAAGCTCTGCAGACTACCACTGCAAGTGTTAGTGCTATGTTAGTGCCCAAAGCATGGTTCCAAGCTCAAACTGCAATAGAAATCAATTCAATCTTGATCTGATAGAAGTAGCATTTGCCCCACTGTTAGTGCTATCTCTTGCCGCTGAAATCTGAGGTCAAACGTTTAAGTGCTACAAAAGATGTACTGTAGTGCCTCTAGTAGACTTGGGAATAAGGTCAAGGAAATCTTCACCAAAGACCCCTAACTGATATTTTGGCATCCTCAAGAACAGTCAAGTCATTAATAAAAACAAGATGCTACAGGCAAAAGTAAGGAAGCTGCACAAGTATAATGGCAGCCAGGAGGTTTTTTTAAATGAAAGCAATAGAGTCAAGGATGAAGAGTCCTTGATCATGAAACACCTCCTCCTTTCTCTCAACGACAATCATCTTCTTCTAATCTTCTCTTATCATTTGCAGGTTTTGACTTCACACCTCCCCTCCAGTTCTCCCCGAGTGTCAATACTCCTTCTCCGCGGCTCCTCTTACCTCCTCTTAACTACCCTGTCTTTGGTTCTGCTTTATGAGCTGCTGGTTCCCCTCTCTCCCTCACACCTGAAGGCTCCACGGCCGAAACGTTGTTTCTCCTTTCAGCATGGAATAAGCCTTTACCTACTTTAACAATTTCATTATTGACTGGGACAATAGAGAGCTGAATGCACTTCCAGAAAAAGCCCAAATGTCAAAGCGCCATTCTAAGTGGTGTTTCGGGGACAATATAGGAAAATCGCAATGGTTATAACCCACTACACTACACATTGGAAAACTGATTAGAAGACCGATTAGTTCATTGATACAGTGATGGGCGAGCTGATAAACGGCCGGAGAACGTTCGGATTAAATCTTTCGTGGGAATGTTATGGTTTCCAAGGGCCAACCTTGGGCTGCAAGCCACCCTTAGCCTGGGTGTGAGAAAACAGGGATAAAAAGCAAAAGCGAGACAAATTATATGTTAAAGAAAGCCCTTTCTTCTATTGTCAGATACAGGAAGTGCTAATTATTTCAAATCTTACAGGTACTGCAGTAGTATGTTGTGTAATCCAACACTTTAGGTACCAGGGTACAGTCAAAGAAAGTAAAAATACTATTTAGAATCAAATTACATTAACTCCTATTATGAATGTTAAAAGCCATCATCATAAGCTTTCAAAGATTAGTAAGCCAGAAGAAAATATATACCCATGCTGTCCCACCTACTGTACCTACCCTACCATTTATTTCTGACTAAGAAGGTAAGAATTAAAGATTCACAGACTCAGAGCTCTCCAGTTAACTAACATGTTTCAAAACATTATCTTCAGAAGGATCCCCAGGAGAATTACTGAGCTTTCAGTATGTGAAAAGATGAATTGCCAAGATGGGTGGACAAGTCTGAATGAAAGATCTGTAGTTCTCACCATTTTATTTTGAAGTCATACATAACCATAAAGTCGAGCCGTAAACAACTGAAGATTTCAACAGTACGGGGAATCTCAAACTTGAATAAAAAAGTCTTCTTGGAAAAAAAAAAGATTGAATCATTAAAACAGTCAATGGTCCTACACTTAATAGCAGTTAAATGTTTTACTGTAATTCAACAACAAAAAACAGGCAAAGCAAATTTATCAGGTTTGTCAGTACAGATACTGTATGTAGGATAGATGTAACTTTTTACTGTCACAATATTTGCAAATGTAGTGATTAGCCACAAGTGCTGTGCCATCCTGCTGACTACTTAAAGTTATTCAAAGATGTGACTTTTACCATTCTAGGAAATGGTTTCCGAATTAAGGGGTAAGATCAGCTGCCAGTTCTGGGAAATTATGAAGTTCAGATGAAGTTGCATTTTCAAAAGAGGCCAAAAATAACAAAGAAAAATGTTGCCAGAATCTCAAGCAAAGATGAAAATACTGACTAGATTCTTGAGTGCTTATGTCTTTCGGAATAACTATGCCCATTTTTAGTCCAAAACTACCCATACAACATATCCGAATTATGTAAACCTTGCGCAGTATGTACACCAAAGACATAGCATACAATGCACAAGAATGACATTAAATCAGTCTGTATATAATGTTGTATATACAGTCTGATATAAATAGCCTTCCAGATAAACCTAATCAGTTTTATGCTTGCTTTGATTTGTGGGATCCTTCTTTACCCTCACTTCCGTCTACTCCTCTGCCTTTTCCATTTTCCATCCACAATGAAGAAGTGAGAGCAAATTAAACAAATAAAATAAAACAAAGGCCAGAGGTCTAGACAATCTGTCAGCTGCGGCCATCAGTCACCGTGCTGACCAACTGGCTCCTGTGTTATTTATAATACTTCACTTTTTTTTTGCAGAAAGTCCCCTCACAGTTTCAAGGTATCCAGTATCATTCCTATTCCTAAATCGTCAACCATATCCTGCCTTAATCATTACAGACCAATTTCTCTAACTCTGGTGGCTATGAAAGCCTTTGAGCGTCTAGTGCTTAGGCACCTTAAGCTGAGCACATTTCCACTGGTGGATCCTCATCAGTCCAGGCCAACAGGTCTGTTGATGATGCTGTTAATCTGGTTCTGTACTGTACACTCCAGCATTTGGAGAAGCCACATTCTTATGCTTGTGTCCTCTTTATGGATTTTAGTTTGGCCTTTAACACCATTAACCCATATTATAAGATTTAAGATCACTTTATTGGCCATATACAATTTCTTGTATTACGAGTTTGGCTTTTCACATACCCCAGCTTGCTCTCCATGAGACGCACAGACAGGGAGAGAAGCTTGTTATTATATGATATGATAGTATGATATATTAAATGATAGATTGTTGGATTTTAACATTAACTCTGCTATGCATCACTGGATTCTGGATTCTGACATGTCACAAACAAAATGTAAATGTGACAACAGGACATCTTGCCCTCTGACTTTTAGTACAGGTGCTCCCCAAGGTTGTGTCCTATCTCTTTGGCTTTTTTTCCCTTTGTACAAACAGCTTCACATCTCGAGTTGACTCAGTTAAGATTTTTAAATATGCAGATGATACTACAATTGTTGGCCCTATCTCTGATCATGATGAGGTTCCATAATGAGAGTTAATGACTGGGCTACATCCTGGTGTTCCGGAATATTTTGGGGAACATACACAAGAAACAATCTTAAACGTAGGACGAACACAGATCACATAGTTAAGAGAGGGCAGCAGAGGATGTACTTGCTGAGAACAAAAGAAACACAGAATGAATGAGCAACTTCGTTGTAAATTTTACGCGGCCATAATTCAAAGTAATCAGACAGTCTGTTTCATCACAGTTTGGTATGGGAATTTGGACAGCTATACAAAACAAAAACTGGAAAGGATCGTGTCCAGAGCCTCAGAAATAATAGGCTGTGAACTCCCTTTCAATTTATCCCTTTACAAAGCCATACATGTACTGTACCTCCAATCATGCCTAGATTATTCCAGATCCCTCCCATCCAGTTCAATCTTTTTCAGCTCCTCCCTTCAGGAAAATGCTTTAAAATTATCCTTTCAACGTCCGCCTGCTTCAACCTTAGCTTCTTTCCCACTGCCATACGAACTTCGAATTCTCCTCATTCAGATATTTAGAATCCAGTGAGTTCTGTTCTGTTTGCTACATGTAAGGTTAATGTTTACATATGCATGTGATTGTGACTGTGTTCTGCTCTACTTTTCATTTCAATATGTATTCATTTTTTTAATATTCTATGTGCTCTATGTCTGCTTCCTCAGTGTTCTCTTGCTGTACTGAAAGCAAATTCTGCCAGCTATTATTATGTGGCAAAAATGAAATATTTGTAATATTACTTTTCAATTAAAAAAAAAAATAATTTAATGTTTTAGAAACTGTAACCTAAGTCTGAATGAAACAATAATCAGAGGGCGGTAATGCTATTTTAGCTGCAGTAGAAAAGAAATTCAAATGTATTTTTTTCACAAAAAGCATTAATAATTTTTTTAGAAAATAGAAAATTCTTGAGGGATCCATTCTTTGTATGTAAATGCTTACATTCAGGCATGGCATTTTGTTAGGATATTTTCCAGCACAGCTAGAATACTGTGGGGAACAAATACCATGAATAGAAAAAAAATGGAGACTAACAAACCCAGAGAACCTCTTTTTATTATGTTTTTGTTTCGAGAAACCAGGGGATGTAGCACTAATAGTCTTTATTATAAAGTAACAGCAATCTTGCTATTCTGTACTGCTATATGCACATCACAATATCACGAGCCTCTGAGGAATTCTACTGTGCTTGGCTCACTGGGATCTGCAAAACAAAAAACTAAAAAACATCAAATGGGTTAACTGAATGTATGATGCTTTTCTAAAAAAGGAATAGACTTCTTTATCAGCAAAGAAGTTTCTGATGCTTCTCACACCAAGTACAGAATCATTTTGATATATACATGTCCTTAAAATAAATAAAATAAGTGTAGCCGCTAACTAACCGCCTAGATTTCATTGCCAAAACATTATTTCCAGATCATATTCAGACACTATTTTGTCGTCAAGCATAATAATAAACACTAAACATTTGGCACATTTATTATTTCTCACAATTAAAGAGTTGTTAAATCACTGCCACTTTCACAGTTTTGCTCAAAATGACATAAATGTGGTTAACAATTTATTTGTGTAGGTGTTCCCATGATACAACACAACATACAAGAGTTCAGGAGAGGACATCACGGAGCTGTGTAGGAAGAGAGAGGGCAGTTTTATGGAACTGAGCAAAACAATTTTAATGGATGAGCCCTCTGCGTCATTAGGAAGCCTTGTTTATGCAAACGATTGTGGAAACTCTGGTTTCCATCCTCCATTTTTAAGACGGATACATATGGAATCATTATTTATTTAAGGATACCAAGCCCTGGCAAATAGTAATAAAATGGTTCCATTTCAGTCTAAAATTACAACCACTCCCTCATGGAGGAAAAATACAGTATCAAGGGCAATTGAAGTTAAAAAAAAACTAGGATCACACCTTCTGGGAGGTTATTTTCTTCTGTGCTATACCCCAATAACACATTTTTTAGTTAAAAAAAAGACAATGAAGTAACAATTTTGGGGACGTATTGTATAATACTCAAAATATTTAAAATATTTAAGAAAAAATGTCTAAATTCGTGTATGAAACTGCAAAGTAAAATGAGACACTGTCTGAAGTAAGTTATAAATTATTTTAATTCATATTTATGTTTAAATATTTGAGTACAAAAGAATTATGAAAAAATGAATATTATATCACATACATGCCGTATGTGTGTATACTGAGAGAAGGGTGGCATGATGGTAAAGTGGTTAGCATTGCTGCCTCATAGTGCTGTGGCCCTGGGTTCAACTCTGGGCCTGAGGTGCCAACTGTGTGGAGTTTGTATTTTTCTCCCAATGTTTGCACGGGTTTCCTTCCGTATCTCTGGTGTCCTGCCACAGTTCAAAGACCTACTGGTAGGATAATTGGCTTCTGGAAAAATTGGCCCTGGTGTGAGTGTGTCTGTGTTTACAGTATGTGTGCCCTACAACTGACTGGCATCCGATCCAGGGACCCCTTCTTGCACCCATTGGTTGCTGGGATAGGCTTCAGCTCCCCTTCGACACTGAATCAGATAACGTGGCTAGAAAATGAATGGATGTACACCGAAAGGTATTAAAAACATGAAAAAATGATTTATTGTTTCCCCAGAAATATAAAGTAACAAAAAATGTTGGGGAAAGTAATTTTTAAAAAGTAATCCACTACTATTATTTCCTATTTGTGTTAGGAATTACTTTTGTGAATTCATAAGAAGAAATAGAACAAATTAGTATTTATTCCCTAGACTCGATTCTGGAAGGGCTCCACCTATGAGAGCCTGCTTTTTCAGGTCTTGTCGAGGTCTTCACTTCCCATACCTCCGAGCGGTCCCACACACTCCAAGTGGACTCCCCTTGCTACGTCTTTGATTGCCCTTGGTGACCTCTGACTGAGCCTCCCCTTTAAAACAAAAGCAAAAAACCCAACGACCCACAAAGTCACATGCTTGGGTTCCAGCCGTTAATCCTCCAAAGCCCCCTGCAGCACACAGCCGTGCTACAGCCTTAAATCTATGGATTCAGTCTGTACTCCCCCTCCGCTGTCTGCAGAGCCTTGCTGCATGACGACAATCTGTAGGTAGCGCTGCTCAACATTCAGCCGAGAACACCAAAAGGCCTTGCCTCACCAACTCTGCACAAAAGTATACATCATTACCAAACGGGCTATATAGCCTTAATGACATTGTCATTTGGAATCATTGTTATGCTCTTTTATCTCACGGAGGCATCTTTGAGATCAACATTGTCCTTCATCCCAAACCGTACATACTGTATACTGACATGGATCAATCAGTTCCTGTACAGTAAAACAGTGTCTCCAAGATGAAGGCATCAAAGTCTACTGGACTTATTGGCTTGATACCAAATATCCAGCACCAGGTATCACATCTTGCATAGGCATAAAGATATTCCAAAAGATACTGGCCAAATGCAAACTGGCAATATGTTATGGTTCAATTTGTTGCAACAAGATGGTGAAGAGAATGCACAGGCAGACATAGAGAGATGCAACCATACTTGTGTTGAATAAGTAAACCAGTGAAAGTGTGATGGTATGGCTTGTAATACTGTATCAATAAACATCATGGTGTGTACAGTACGTCTCGCCTCTGCAACATTATTGAGAATATTCCGATGTTCACACATTGCACCTTGGAGCAAATTTTGTCCTTTTATTTACAGTATGTGACATGTATGCATGCTGACATTTGACAAACATTCCTGGCACAGCACAACATACATGTTTAGCTCACCTGAACCAAATGGAGAAGCCCTGAGATGTGCTGGATTAGAGTTTGTATCATTCGGATTCACAGCCTTGTACACTTTCTGAACTGTGTGAAGCCTTCCTCCGAGTAAAATATTTCTCAGAGTGAACTAAACAATATCTCTGGGTATTTACGTCCTGTCAGTTCTTTACATGGATGCTCAGTCATTGGGTTTGTTTCCTGAAGCCACACGCCTTCACGTGTTGCACTGATTGTGTTGTCTCAGCTGTATTCCCTGTCTGCTTCATCGTGCTCTGACCCTTGCTTGTGTCCTCGACTTCTCTCCCAGATTCCCCAAGGCTTGTTACCTCCCTGTGTCCACCCGGTTTTAAACTTAAACTGAAACTTGACGTCAGCTCCTGGATTTGCCCTTCACTACTGTTATGACCCCAAGTGTCTAGGGGTGAAGGGGTGTAACATTTAGGATGGTTTTGGATGCAGGTGGATTTCTGGTGAGGGACTTAGGAACCGTGACAAGTTTTGGTGCAAAAGTGATTTGAAAGTGAATAAGTGACTGGTATGTATCAGGACACAATAACACACAGGGAAAGGGTACTAGAGCCAAAGAAAATAAAATAACAAACAAAATGGAGCTGGCTAATAAAGTGAGGAAAAGCTGACCTAATTACCAAAACAAAACTCTAAACACTCGGTCTTCGGCGTCTTCTAACGCCCTAGCTTACCTTAACTACCCAAAAACCATACAAGACAAAAGGCACTCACCTGTCCTAAACTAGTGTTACTAATACAAAGATCAACTACGTGTGCAGAATGTACCCGACAACCTAAACTAACCCTTTACACAAAAGTTCACACCAATACACAAGTGAACTACGAATACAAATAAGGGAAACAATTATTATACAAACAATAAAGCCGAAGCTATACAGAAAACACACACGAAACGAAGCCGTAGCAAAACAAAAGCGAAACGAAGCTGAGCCAAGCAGAACCAAAGTCAAGCAAAAGGCCCTTTCATTCTGATAAAGGCCCTTTCATTCCTCCAAGTTATATACTGAATAAGATGAGTTCTGATTGGCCGAGAAGCTGATTGATGATGACGTCACAACGGCAAAGATGGTGTAGTGATGGACCAATGGGGGGGTTAGATGAATACAGGAAGTGGAAAAACAAAACAAAACATACAGACACACACGGGGACGTAACAGCTACAGACTGAGCTTCCCAGTGTCACCTCTCTCAGTGCCGTGCTTACAGTTTTACTGTAGCCTGTCTGCTTGCTGCCTACTGAGAGCCTTGCAAGTGGGTGCACCTTCAGCTCTGCAATCACTGCCCTCTCCAGGTCAGTCTGCATCATTACAGTATCTTGTTTAGTCATTTTGATTCTAATGTGTTTTTCATGCCTCTAGGTAAATCAAACACAATATTTGAATTTGTATCAGTTTTTTTTTAACCAAAACATGACCAACAGTTAAAAGACTTTAAACTACTCTGTTTAGTAGCAATATACAAGTTTTCAACGCAAGTAAAAAAAGGCTATTCTTGACATTTAGAGTAGGAAATGCATTTTAAGAAATTAAAGGTCAAACCCCCCCAAAGCGCAATAAAAGTCAGACCATAGACTCCGTAAAAAGACAAGGGATTTTTGGCAACAGAAACTTCTTTGTACATGTCTTAACTCTGCTCTGCTAAGCAGATCTACAAACACTGTCAACATTCATGTGCTAAAGGCAGAGTATCATAACAAAGGAACTTCATATGTGATGTGAAAACATTAAAGAATGCCAAGTAGATTATTGTACATTTTCCTAAAGTTTATCTTTGGAAGAAAAGCACTAAAAAGTACTCTTCGCGATTCTCCGTGGCCTGCGCTTGCTGGAGTTGCTTCATGCTGAGGACGCCGACCCAGAAGAACGCATCCGTTTGCCATCTAAAAATCTTTTTCCTGAAGAACAACACATCTGTTTTAAATAAGCAATGAAAAAAATATGCTCTTGACTTTGGGTTCTTTGAACTTTAGGCTGGATTTGTGTCAGTCAGCACACCATTTTCTTCATTTTTGTCCAACTAAGGATTACAGTGGTAGTACTTTTGCTTAACTTCAGACAATTCTACAGTTTAGGATTATATTTCTGGCACAGAAGACAATGTATTTAGCATTACCTGATAAAGGCTTTGTTTTGTGGCAGCAACACTCAGGGGACACCACACAAAAGTAGCCATCTTTTTTTATTTTATTCCAAACCATACTGTATATTCCCAATTCCAAGAACAACCATAGGTTTCTCATTCTTGATATGTAAATACAATACTTTTATAGTCCATTAAATTGTAAGAACTGCTACTTTGAATATCCAGCCTTTTTTATTAGCACTTTGACTAATGTGTGACTTGATGAAGCCACAGCAAACACTTGACCACAAAGACACTAGAGATTCAAAGCCACTCTTTGCCTGTGATATAGCAAGAAGAAGCAGAGCAAATGTAAAAGGACTGAAGCAGGAGCTTTATCTCAGGAACACATATATAATTTGCGTAAAAGAATATAAGGCATTGATTATTATAATATATATATAATAATTATTGTAAGTTTATCATTAGGAAATGAGAATGGCTAGTCCAGGGGTAGGCAGTAGGCTATTCTAGTCCATGGTACTACAGATTCTTTCTATGGATTTATTGCTGAAATGAACCTTAAGCAATAAGACACAGGACCTGAATATCACTTAACTTGGACAAAGACTTGCAATGGAAGAGCCAAGGATGGCTGGAGCCAATCATATACTCAATGGAGAAAAAAAACCCTCTATTGGCTGCTGTTCACTTTCCTCCTGCTTTACAGGTCTGGAGTGATGTGCATATAACTGATCACCCGTGGCTGAAAATGCAGCTCCTTACAAATCAACAGAAGTGAGAACAGTCACTTCAAAAACCCAAACAAAGAGTGTGAGCTAAATGTCACGCAGGTAAGTGTTTCTCTTTCACTTTTCTAATGCATCTGTATTTACAGTCACTGCATTTTAAGGATTAGGGATTTTTGGAAAGCACTGAGGTTCTTCTACACACCGCTTTTTCACTAAATTCAGCAATTATTTTATGGCACGTACTATATAATACAAACAATAACCAGACTTTCAAATCCTCCAGACTATTAACGATTGAAACCCTTTCTTCAGTTCATCCAGACATGAAATTCCAACACATCCCTTGCATAATATAACTGATTTTACTCATAATGTTCTGTGCACGTGCCTAAGAAAACCTATTACAGAAGCAATCCTTCTTGCTTTCAAGCAAAGGCTACTGAAGCATCTCCTCTAGAAGTCAAATAAGAGTCTTTTAAAGACCTCTTTGATGACTAGAACTTTTTTTGCTCTCTTTGCTCTTCATTACTTTCTTCTCAAAAGGGCTGATTTTCCTGTCCTTAGCAAACCTCAGCGGTAAAATCTATGAATACAACCATGAACCTAAAGCCTCGAATGATCCAAAAACCAAAAGTCCTAAGGAGCTCGGGGTGCTTACTCAGCGCTCCACCATCCCAATCATTATTAGTGGTTTTCCTGAACTTTGTGATGTTTTGTTTCATAATCAATAAAAAAAAAACTCACAAACCAGAATTGTCTGACTAAATAGCTGTGGATCCCAATGGCATCTGTTTCCATAGATTTTCTTAACAGAAAACTGTTCAAAGTTCAGAAGGGCATCATTCAAAGCTTTTTCCTCTAGTGCCGTACTTGTTTCACCAAAGCTACCTTTTTTGTTGCCTCAAGCATTTTTTAAAATTAAGATGTTCTGTGTATATATAATGGCACTTTATCCTTTGGTGGTATGTTTAGCTGTGTACTTTTGAACTATTTTAAAATAGATGTATCCATGTTTTTTTTTCTGCAGCAAAAATATTTTTTGCTTCTCTTTAGAATTTCCAAACCCAAACTAACAGTTTTAAACGTGGCCAATTTGAACATATCTCACAAAAAATAAACCAAAAGAAATCTATATCTAGACTATATATATATGTATCTATATCTGTTTATTTCTCTTGTAGTTGGGCCCACCCTCCCAAAGGACCAGATCCTATCGAAAAGATAGGATTAAAATCTTTTTTAATATGGCCAGCAGCCATATTACCCTTTAAATCACAACTGACAACCCACTGAAGCTAAGCAGGTGTGAGCCTGGTCAATACCTGGAAAAACAGGTTGCTGCTGGAAGAGGTATTAGAGGGGTCAGTAGGGGGTGCTCACCCTGTGGTCTGTGTGGGTCCTAATGGCCCAGTACACAGGGACACTATACTGTAAAAAGGCGCCGTCTTTCAGATCAGACGTAAAACCGAGGTCCTTAACTTTCTGTGATCATTAAAAATCCCAGGGAGTTTCTTGAAAAGAGTAGGGGTGTAACCCTGGTGTCCTGGCCAAATGTTCCATTGCCTTACAAATCATGGCCTCCTAATAATCCCCCTCTATGAATTGGCTTCAATACTCTGGCTCTCCTCCCCACTGATAGTTGGTGTGTGGTGAGCGTTCTGGCCCACTATGGCTGCCGTAACATCATCCAAGTGGATGCTGCACATTGGTGGTGGTGGAGGGGAGTCCCCATTACCTGTAAAGCACTTTGAGTGGAGTGTCCAGAAAAGCGCTATACTGTATAAGTGTAAGGAATTATTATTATTAAAATACGATGAAAGTACTGTTAGGACAAAGAGAAAAAAATGTGAGCTTTCTCTTCTGAACCCAGTAGAAAGAGGCACTGGTTCGATACTGAAGTAAAAGCAAGACCTTGACAAAGAAGAAGATATTAATTAGCCTTTCAAAAAATAAAGATGACAACTTTCTTTCACTTGCATAATATATAGCATCAAAAATGAAACAAGAACCTTCACTCACTCTGAACACAGGATGGAAGGGAACAGGTTATTTAAATAATTATTTACATAATTGGCCTTCAATTATAATCCCACCACTGTTACAAATGCTAGATACACTCTTTACAAAACAATTGTCTATAGGCAAAATTTAACTATATTTTACATATATACCAGACTTTCTGCGAAATAAATGTAGGAGTTAACATCTTTAATGTGTTCCAAATTTTAAAACAGAATAGGAAGGAAAGTGTTTTAATATGAAGAATATTGCCAAATAGAAAAACAAAACACAGGATGTTCTTTTCTACAGCAGATGATCTATTGATTTGGAAAAAGTAACAGGCTATGGAGAGGTTATTACCACCCACTGAGAATGAAAACAAAATAAAAAAGGAAATTTAAAGTTCAATTATATTGTAAATCTCTAGCATCACAATACATAAATAAAAGGAAAAGCCACTTGTTTAAAAGTGAAATTCTGAATATGTAAAATGCATACTAGTGTGTGCTTTTGCCACAAAAACTTCAGGTTGTTTAAAGATTTTTACGGATTCAAACTCTACGGAGTGAAGGAAATGCCCTTTCACCTGAAATGAACGAAACCACATTTTGAGAGACTCCCTGCCATTCTGATTCATGAAAGACACTTGTTTTCCAAATCAAGGAGTGTGTATATGCGTGTAGATTAAAAGAAATCAGAAATGCTGCGTTATTCATACATACTGTATGTGTTATTTACACAATGGGGAATTCCAAACTTGGATTGGTATATGCTATTATATATTATATATATTCTAAAATAATGTAGATTCTAAATTTAGGAAAAAACAAACAGAGCCAATTTTCTAAGACCTCTTGGTGACTAATAACTCAAAAAGGAATCTGCACACTCTCTGAAAGGTTGAGCAAAGGTTGTACTGTGCAATCTGGTGACGGTGAGTTCTCTTTGATATTCTCACTATTCTTATTTTGATTCCTTGTTCTGATGCTTTTGGGCCTCAAAGGACTCGCCTTCTTAACATCAAAGACGTCAAGAAGCATCATCCCCCAAAAGTTAATAACAAAGTTGCATTTCTTTACATTTCCTTTTGCCACATGTGTTGCCACATGATGGAAAAAAGGCCAGTGAATGAAACCTTGCGTTAGGAAGAAGCACACCAACTTCCACACATTCAGTATCTTAAACAGAACGCGATCTTGATCCAATGGCAACGAGACTGAAATAATGGAAATTTGAATTCTGCTGCAGCCTTCAACGGGCAGAACAACAGTTGAGATATTCTAGCCAGCTCCTCCATTGAGGATGTGGTAGCAGCGTCTCGTTCACAGAGTTTGCAGGAGATCTAACAGACCTTCAGGGTAACTGAAGCAGCTCTGGGACTAAAAAAAGTCCTTCTATACTTCACCCTGTTGATGCTGAAACTACAATACTTATTGTGCAGGTTCCACAGCACGATCAAATGGATGGCAGCAGTAGAGCAAATAAATACTACTTTGTACATAACGATACACTCTTTATGAGTAATCCTCTGCATTTCATGTTAAGAAAAGTAGTACTGATTTCTGTGTAGATTGTACACAACTGTTTTTTTTACAAATTAATAGTAAAAGAAACAAATGAAAAATACAATTAACCATATGGAGCTTCTCAATCCACTACATAACAAATTTTGAATAAATCACATGATCTCCAGGGGTGCTGTACAGTGAGCCAGATAAAAGGCCCATCTTAAAGGTTAAGGCTTATTATGCCTTATTAGGCTTATTGACCATGAAGTGTATAATCAACCCATCTTTTGAAATCACTCTGTAGCAGAGCTATCTCCCTTTAGACAACATATGCATACTGTATTTATATCTACTTTAGAATATTATGTATAACAAATTTTTAGGGCAGCATGGTGGAGCAGTAGTTAGCATTGCCTTCTCACAGCAATGAGGCTCTCGGCTCAGTTCTGAAGATGGGATACCTATCTGCTTGGAGTTTGTATGTTCTCTTGTGTGGGCTTACACTGGGTGACACTTTCTTGTCAATTTCTGGCTGTTTTCTGGCCCTTGCAATACAAGGGAAAGGCTGTGTTGAATGTCAATGAGTTACGAGTCGTTATATATAAGAATTAGTTCTCAACTGCATAACTATTACATTGTTAACTTACTTGTGTCTGGAAGCAGACTCAGACTGTTATTGAAATCCCATAGCAAGCCATGGGGAGCTTCATCAAGGAAACAGACCTGAATCGGCCCTGCTTCTTGAAATGACCCAAAAACTCTGACAGCAGATGGACAAGATGTTGCGTCCATGCTAACCGAAGTCTGAAAGTACCTGAAATATTTCAGAAAAAAGCCAAATGAGTTAAAACTTGAAAAATGGCCAAAAGGAAAAGAGTTAAACCTTTCACAGCTGAAAGTAAAGCAAGCAGGTTTGCAGACCCCAAACAAACTAACCAGAGCTTTGATGTAACACTATCAGTGTAGTAGTGCTAAGAGGAGCTCGGAAAAGTGACTGAGAAAGTGGTAAAAGCGTTGAGGTATATGCTGTTCGGGCAGACTATGTTACTAAGGCTGGAAGAACCACACCTGCCTAGAAAAATGGAAAACTTCCCCCAAGTGACAATCCAGAGTGATTAGGATACAGTGTCAGATTGGTATGGTCAACATGCCAAAATACAGAAATATACGAATATAATATATCAATGAGAGAATCAGGGACCTGGTGAGGCACTGATCACTTATGCTTTACCAAAGACTAAATGCCAGGGACAGGCTGAAGCTAAAAAGTGAGTAGATGGAAACCCACTCTGAAATTGACAGCAAACAGACAAGCGTCGCAGACCTGTATCAAAGTGTAATCAATATTCTTAAAGGGCCCAGATGATATGGTTTCTATTTCAGGCCACTGAACTCAAAGAAAGCTGCTTCAAAAAAGAATGAGGCTGTCCAGCAGCTCAGATGAATAGTGCTGGAGCTGGCTCAAGTGTATAGTGAAGCAAAGGAAGATCACCATGTCACTGAATCCACATCCAGATCTGTCCCACAGATGGAATAGCCATCATATGCCATGAATATTACGACCAAAAGTAAAAGTAGAGCAAAGGTTACCATTCGGGTTGACAGAGGGAGATTAAGACAGAAATGATGGGATGCTCAGATAGACTCCCTGGGGGCACAATGAGTGGTCTGGGATTCGACAAAGGCCATTAGTGAAAGACCAAGAGGCATAACCAGTTACACAGTTAGGAGATCAGCTGCGGTCAAGTAAGGCACTAAACCATCTGCCAGCCCCAGGAAAATGGGCAGGCGCCCATAAAGGAGCAAAAGTGACCTGACAAACAGCACCCGGGCAGCATTAGAGATATGAAGAAAAAGGAAGAGAGAGAGATGAATATCAAGACAACCTCCAAAACACTAAACCACAGTACTGGAAACTGCCAGGAGACATATTGTCCCCAACCTGAGCGACAAAAGCCTGGAGTTTTTTTTTGTCCCATAACAGATCATTCTGGTGTAGTTATTTGTATACTGTGAAATTCAGTAATTACTTTATTTTTATTACTGTATTTACACAAAAATAAGGAGAACCAACTAATTTGGACTGAATATTGAAAAAAAGAACTTCATAAAGCACAAGTTACCTTTGTAAATCGAAACGGGTAAAATAAAAATAAGTTCAATTGGTCTTACATAAATAAAGGAAAATGGAGGAGAGATTAAAAGACAAAATGCAAATAATGTCCAGATAAACACCACACTTTTACTTTCACATGGTGGTCCATTACAGTATGTGCAAACCATTCAACACTGACTGGTTGGTCTGGTTGGTTGGTAAATATGTCAACAAACAAATCAACTTCCATTTGTTTTTATTTTTATGCAAATGTAAGCTGCCAGGTAGACTGTACCACCCTGAAATTTAGAAAAACTGTGGCTTCTATTCGGGTAAATACGGTATTAATATCAACAGAGTATTTAATCATAAAAATATGTAGTAATGTCAGCACAGTGGTGTGCTTGAGTTCACCAAAAGGAAATTAAAGTAATTTAAGTACAAATTTAAAATAAAGGAACTTGACACTAGCTTGAGAACTGCTTACATGAACAATTTGTAGAAACACTGTTTCAAAGATGACGCTTACATGCTGTACTTACTGTATAAGTATCATAAATGGCTCGTATTTCTGCCTCGCAAGGCTGGGGCCCTGGGTTCAATTCCAGACCTGGGGTGGTATCTGCATGGAGTTTGTATGTTCTCCTTGTTCTCACATGGCATTCCTCTTGGTGCTCCAGTTTTCTCCCACAGTCCAAAGACAAACTGACAGGTTAAATGCCTTCTGGAAAAACTGGCCATTATGCGAGTGTGTGCGTTGGGATCTGTATGTGCCCTGCAATGAACTGGCATCCCATCCATGGTGTATCCTACCTTGTACCCATTTTTTGTGAATTGGATGAAGTGCTTAGAAAATGGATGGATAGACAAGCAAAACATTGATACATTGAACAGATAAAAGTTAATTAGCATTTATTAAGCTCTCCCACCACATTAATTTTAATGAAGATCTGGCAAGTATTCTTCATTACTTGTACTCCACTTTCTTCCATTGCAATGCTAGCTGTCCCACTTCTTATACAAAATGGTTATTTACATTAATAAATTTCAGACAGTAATAAGTTATTTTAATTCTGTCTGAACTCTGCTCAGGCCGCATATTAATTTTGACCAGGTGGACACTCCACAATAACCCCAGATGTAGATGTACAGTACTGAGGAAATGTTTGTGAACCCCAAAAATAAATACAGATATTTCAGAGTTTTACCATGGCAGCCATTTTGAATCAAAATCCATCTTTATGTATCCAATAGGGTTTATAGTTTCTAATTCCATGTTTCTTGAAATAAATGTATGAATTAAACAAACAATAAGTAATTACGGTTACAGGAGAAGTGAAAAATTAATTCAACCCCTAGTTTCATTTGCTCAGTTAGAGGAATAATTAGAATCAGATGTTTAAATATTTACATAGCTCTTGGGTGCTGGGCTTGGAAGGCCACATCCTATACAGAGATCACAAATGTTGTGAGTTTTGTCTTCACCATACAGGTGTGTGGAAACAAGTCAAGCCACAATCTTATGACATTTCTGAGAACCTCAGAAAAAGACTGATACTCATCAATTTGGAAAGGGTTACAAAACCATTTCTAAGGATCGAGGTCTCCACTAATCCTCTGTCAGACAGATATTCTACAGAGAAAGTTCAAAGCAACAGTCACTCTACCCAGTAGCAGTTGTCCTACCACAATCTCCCCAAGACCAAGCAGGAAAATCATCAAGGACATTACAAAGAACCCCAAAGTAACATCCAAGGAACTGCAGGTCTTTCTTACCTTGGCTAATATGCACTTTCAGAAACTGACTAAACAAGATAGGTGTTTGTGGAAGGATAGCAAGGAGAAAACGACTGCTCTCCAAAAAGAACACTGATACCTGTCTGAAGTTGACAAAAGAGCGTATACATGATCCACAAGACTTCTAGAACAATGTTCTCTGTATAGAAGAGTCAAGTGTAGAGCACTTTGTTCTCCAAGAAAAATATTGTTTGGCAAAAACCAAATGCTGCTTTTGAAAAGAGGAACCTATTCTCCACCATCAAGCATGGCAGTGGAAGTGAGATACAGTAGTTTGGGGCTGATTTGCTGCCTCAGAATCTCAACTGTTTGCTGTCATTGACGCAACCATGAACTCTGCATTGTTCAAGTTCAAGTCAATTGTTATACAGTATGTACCCGAGAACAACGAAATGCTTACTTGTGCGTTTTCCTCACATGACGTATGACATTACAGATGGCATAAAAGATGACAGAAATATAGAAAATGACACACAATTCTTAGAGACAGGGACAGGGTAGCCTCAATCACTTAACCAGCATTTAGATAGCAGCTGTATGCAAAATTCAGAAGTCGTAGTATTTTTAGTTCAGTGCAAAATAAAATTGGTGTCAATATTTTGAGTTCAGTGCAAGACTGAGGGGTGTAAGTGGGGGGTAGGAGGATTTAAGAGGTGGAGTTTAGGAGTCTTGTGGCTGTGGGTTAGAAGCTCTCTTTGAATCTAGAGGTCGAAAGATTGTAGAGAATGTGAGGCCATCTGTCCTTGACCTGAAGCTCAGACGAAATGGGTCTCGCAGCACGACAATGATCTTAAACAAAGAAACTGATCTATAAAAAAATGGCTGCATAAGAAGCAATCCTGCATTTTACAATGGTCTGGTTGAAGTCTGGACCTAAATCCCATCGAAATGTTTGTGGAGTGGTGGGACCTGAAGTGACATGCTCATGCAAGGCCCGCAAATGTCACAGACTAGAAGAAACTCTGTAAGGCGGAATGGGCCAAAACTCCTCAAAACCAATATGATCATCATTTAGTTTCAGTGACTGCTGCTCATGGGGGCGCCACCAGCTACAGATTTCAAATGCTCACATTGTCACACACGGAGATTAATTATTGCATTATCTGAGGATAAGTATATGTTATGATCATGTTTTGTGCCATTTGAATTGAATCATATTTTGTACCATTTCTTCAGCAGGTTAACTTTACCTACTATTAGGACTTAGATTAAGATAGCATTTCAAATATGTGAAATTCCTAACTTTTTCCCTGCACAAGAATAAAATGCAGAAAGAAAAATATCAGACTTTTTTTTACTCACGGACTAAATTAAGCCAAACATTTAACATAGCCTTATAAAGGTCTGTCCCTTACAAGCAATACAAACACTAGACTCCCTACATGTCTATCCTCATAGAAAGTTAATGCATGTTAAATCCTTCCAAGTTGAATAGGTAAAGGCAAGATAAAAATCTAAGATCTCAGTGAAGAACTAATCTATTTTCTCAAGCTGTTCTATATTAAGTCAAGCTGTGTAAATGAACAATATGCCCACATACATAAGTGGCTGCCAAAACCCAGCATCAACCCTAGAAGAAAGCAGTTCAATAAGCCCATGGCAAAAATACCTACTGTACCGTAAACACCTGTATTTCTGACTATTCAATAAATTTAGCACAGATGTTAACTTCTTGGCACTCCCTCTCATTTTTGAAAAAAACAGACATGCCTCTCTTTCTTTAACCTGCTTCCATCTCCATATACCAGCTGCAACCTTAAGCAATCCAAATATTCGAATCTCTGGTTGGACAAAGGTTAAGCACAGTGGAATCAGGCCTTCCCAAATTCCATTCTCTCTACCCGCCCTTTTTATAGCCCTTGGGCATTATCACAGAAGATATAGTACCTGACCCCTAGCTAGAGGTACTGTGCTCTGTTTGGATCATTTCTGTGTATTTGGTCATTAAAAAAGAAAAAAAAAACACCTGGAAAATTGGATAATAAACTCATGAGATGAAATCGACTATAGACAGCCAAAAAGCACTGCTAAATTTACACTGGATCACAAAATTCACCAGAGACATTTTAAAACAGTTATGCTCCAGCATAAATTGGTTTGAAATATTTAGAACCAATTGGTTTGAAATGTTTAGAGTGTGAAAATCCTGTGAAGTTAGAATGCTACTCCATATCCATATGCTAAGGAACACTATTCAGGGTGTATCCTGCCTTGTGCCCGCTGCTTGCCAAGATAGGCTTCGGCTTTCCCGCGACCCTGAATTAGAAGAAGCTGTTAGAAATTGGATGCAGATGCAAGGATCTGAAACAGGATTTCTACCTGGATATTGCTGAAAACTGTTATACCCGTCTTATGGTAAATATTGTACTAACATTAATTAAAAGTTTTAAAAAAAATTTGAATTATTCATAATAAATAAAATGTATTAAGTTATTAGATCCAAAGCATTTTTTACCCTAATTAGTATTCTTTTTCTTATTTTTTCACACTAAATATGAAACTGCAGAATTATAAAGAATGAAGCAGTCTATATTTTTGAGCACACTGTTTATACAAATAATGTGTTGACTACAGAGCCCAACCTGTGCTCCAAATAAACCCCTTCAGTGGCTGAGCCTTTTAAGTGCCACTTCGCCTGACCAGGTTCTTTCAGTGACTCTAACTCTTTGCCAAGGAATAATATACTGTATCCATCCATCCATTTTCTAACAGCTTCTTCTGATTCAGGGTCACAGGAGCCGGAGCCTATCCCGGCAAACAACGAGCACAAGGCAGGATACACCCCGGAGAGGACGCCAGTCCACCACAGCGCAGACAGACACAAATATGCACACACTCACACAGAGGGTAATTTTCCCAGAAGTCATGAACCTACCAGTATGTGTTTGGACTGCGAGGGGAAAACAGAGCACATGGAGGAAATCCATATGAACATGGGCAAAACATACACACTCCACACAGATAGCACCCCAAGAATTGAACCCATGGCCTCAGCCCTGCGAGGCACCAATGATAACCACTGCACCACCATGCACCATATTTGGAAAAATGGGACCTTATGGGAAGGGGATGAATACATTTGAAAGGCACTGTACAGTAAATACTGTACAGTATATCATGGAAATAGTTCAGGTGGGTAGCTGCATCAGCATGTGTAGGCTGCAAAGGAATAAGCAATAGGTTTATTACATGCTGAAAAGAGAAGAAAGGAAACACATTCGGCTGTGACACCTGAAGAAGGCTCCACAGCTGAAATGTTGCGTTTCCTTTCTTTTCTTTTCTGCATGAAATAAACCCATTATTTGTTCCCTTATATCAGGGTTCGGCAAACTTTACAGAGCAAGGGCCACTAAAACATTTTCACTACCCTTGCTGGGCCATCTGAGTGGAATCCTCTATCTAGCTGATAAACTCGCCGACTGGAATAGGTTGTGTTTCTCCGGGCACATCTCCTCCGCGACCTCTTGCATACACTGCTTAATAAACTCACCGTCCGTGAAGGGTTTGCCAGCTGCTGCTAGAAGCTGTGATACTCGATAAATACTGTAGCTTGGGTACCACAACATTTTCTTAGAATTTTCTCTTGAACAGTTTGTGCTGCCCCTGAAGCAACTTTTTCAACCGTTTTTATTTTTTCGCCTCCGTCCATCTCCTGTGTATTCCGAAAACTTAGCCTGATGTTTTGTCTCGTAACGCCTTTTTATGTTGTATTCTTTAATCACGGCGATTGTTTCCTGACAGAAAAGACACATTACCTTTTCTTTCTAAGGGACGCAAAAGTACTCTTCTGACCATTTATCGTTGAATTTTCGACCCTCTGCATCGATCTTTCTTCTTTTCCCACATGGCAGGAATAACTTACAGTTAGCCTCTTGTCAGTTATAACTTTTAGAACCGTTTGAAATCATTGCCTGTTTTCAAACAAGATAGCATACACTAGACGTCATTTGTGTAATTGAGCCCATCACAGCAGGTAACAAAAATCCAAATGAATTCACAGTAAGAGTCAGTTGTAGGCACAGGCATATGTAACCTAGGCTAAAGCCGACGTCTGATAGGCTAAAACTAAAATGCATCGTGCAATAGGTGTTGTCCTGCAACTGACCATTAGTGCCAAGAGAGAGCAGCAGAGCTAACAAGTAGAGGCCTATGGTGGAAGATTTTCAATATCTGATGCAAAAAGTAACCCTCGAGATTCAAACAGTAATGAGCTGCGGGCCATTCCGAAAAGTTTAGCGGGCTGGATTTGGCCCGCGGGCCGTAGTTTGCCGACCCTTGCCTTATATCATGGAAATACCTGCTAACTTAAAAAGCCCTTTACTGCTGTATTAAAAATTATAGATTTAATTACAAGGATTTCTCACTTTTAGCTGAAAATCCACAACACACATTTTTGTGTAGACCTCAGGCCAATATTTCCCCAAAATATTATAAGCTTTCCTATTAACCTGTTTTAACTCTGGAAGGTTTTGCAACAAGTTAAGTCACTATACCTAAAAACACACACAAAACCATCCATTTTCAAACCTCTTTTCCAAATCAAGGTCGAGGGGGAGCCAGAGCCCATCTCAGCAAGCGAGGAGCACAAAAAGGGGTACAACTCATTACGGGGCACACAGACACACTCACACCAGGGCCAGTTTTCCCAGAAGCCAACCTTCCAATATGTTTTGGACTGTGAGAGAAAACTGGAACAACAAGAGGAAGCCCACATGAACAATTATTTTTTTTTTTACTCAGACAAAAAATGATGATGGAAGACATTAGAGGGATTTATTTGTGCCTGTTTAGGTATTTTGGAGATCACTGAAAAATGGAGCTAATATGTTGTCTTACCTTCAGTGTTTTTCCAACACAGAGATGAGCACAACTGACACAGTTCCTCAGCTATAGCTTTAACTTGAAAGACAAGTAAAAAAAGGGCAGGCCTCAACTGGATGAGCGACCTTTTCCATTCCTAATGTTCATTATGGTTTTCATCTTACAGCTCTAAATTAGCCAAACAAAAATGTGGTTATGACTCTTGGCTTCTGTACTGAATAGTCACTTCCAGTGTGTTACCAGACTTAATGTAATATTATAATCCTCAGGAAAATCTCATTATACCGTTTTTTGTACAAAAATGTGGTTTAAAGAAAATAATAAAGTAATTAAAAACAACACATTCTTACTACCTAAAAGTAGACTCAGCATTCTGAAGTGAGATTTTACCTACCACTTTATACAGTATCTCTGTAGTTACTCTTATCCATTTCTTAACCGACCAGAACTTTAATATGATTTTCATATTAAATGCTCAATTACTTTGTGCATTCTTTAGTTGATTCTAATGACACTGGAGTAAAGGGCATCTTAAAACCTGCACCATTTATTTAACTTGTAATTAATTAAAATGGTAATTTTGAGGACATATTTCCATGACTGTCATAGACTGTATCACATCCCACTTTATTAGTTCTCTTGCAAAAGAATACCGGGAAAAAGGGGGAAGAGTCAAGATGCCACTGCTTGTTCATTCAGAAAGGCCAATTGGGTCAAGCTCTCATCCATTGGTTTCCTGAAGGATTCCAGTTAGTAAACATCCAAATGTGGCTTGGCAGCTGCAGTGAAGCTACATAATCCACCGACCACTTACTCCGAGTTCACAAAAAGTTAATTTCCAGATATGCTTCCCAATTTTGGTTAAACACACTGCTCCTGCTCAAAAACTGTTCAGTTAACTCCAGACTTTATTGGTACAATTATTTTTCCATTATAGATATGCAGCCCATAATTCTCATTCATCCTGTTCAAAACCTGTTTGGCGAATTACCTCCAAACTACTTACGTACTTTCATACTTACCATCCAATTAACATATGATGTACACCCGTTCCTTCCTTAATCAGCTGCCATGTACGCATGGTGTCAGGACAAGCCGTGCCTGAGAAGCAGTCCCAAAGTATCCAGAACATTCTCAGTGGGTGAAACTTCTCTGAGTGTATCAGAGGCTTAATTCAAGGTTTGTGTGCACATTTTCCTCCACGTTACCCATCGTATCTCTCCAACTTCATTACATTTTCCTCATGATTACTGCATTGAAGAACTATAAATTATTTTTATAATAATCTATAAACTACTGTACTGTATTTATTTCCCATCATGCTCTTCTGTTATTTTGCATACTGATGTTGATTTGCATATTCATTTGTTGTATTATGACCATGGGATATACAGTACTGTATATGGTATAGAAGAGCTTTTTCCCAGAATACTTGTTTTTCATTATCTGAAGTACAGAAAAGTGAACAAGGAAGACTATGTGTAATGGCATTCCTGTGTGAATCACGATGGTCACCAGCCCTCAACTGCCATTTTTTTTTATCACAACTCAGTTTACCTAAGTCTTAGAAGCCGCTGCACTGAAGTTGGCAGATTACATGAACAACCAGAGGTGCTCCTGATTTATGCCTCACACGTTGCTGCCATTTTAACTTACCACATTGAGTCAGCTGCTTGGCAGTCTGTAATGCAAACTGATCCAGCTCAAAAGACTGGTAGCAAATAAATCCAAACTTTTCAAGCATTATTTTAGTGACAGTACAGCAAAAAGAAAGGTGAAATGGAGTTCTTGCTGTGCAGCTGCCATTTTGTTAGGAAAATCCAGGTCTTTGACACAATGTGCATCTTACAGTTTATAGCAATGCTTTTTACGACCTTATAAACCACCGACTGCTTGGCAAAACAGAATCTATAATCTTATCTGCTATTCTTCAAAAGCTTTGGCCATTTAACTCTAAGCTTCATACTGTAAATATAATTCCAGTGATAATACAATTGCAATAGGATGAAATAGCTTTCCCGTATAAACCTGGGTATCCACTTGACCACAATTTTGTGTTTTGTTTGTCAATATGTAACCCATATTAGCAATTCCCAACAGCAATTCCCAATTTTAAAGACATTCTCCCACAGAGATAATAATACGGGATCACAATTCCATTATTTATATTATCACACAGATGATACACATATATTAGAACCCTCCAAGAGTTTTTACAGCTTCACTATGAGCAGTATATTTAGCTTTTCCCTCAATATGATGCAATTTCCTTTTAGAGGATGTTGCTTGGTCCCTGGGGATCTAACTTCTATTTCATTAGAACTATTTTTTATTATTGTTGTTGTTATAGAAAAGCTAAAATTGCGGGGGGTGAAACGACTGGGGGTAAGGAATGTCTTATTAAAATGCCCCGCAGTTAACTCTTTTCAAATTAACAGATTGTCTGTAACTTATTTGGTCAAAGCACATCTGCCAAATACACGATTCTTATTTACTATAACTTTCTTTCAATACCCATGAGGATTCTTCAGCGGCACTTTGATGGTTCCACAGCGAGTGGGTGAAATTGTTTGGCAGCAGTAAAATAACTCACACTATGGATCAAGTTAAAAAAATATCTTGGGGACATGTTTACAAGGGAGTAAACACCAGTGTACAGATTAATGGGTGATCAAGAAGGATGAATCAAGATGAACTCGGATAGCTCTTAAAAAGATCAATATAAAATCAGCAGACACATGTTTGATTGATGTTGTGTGTATATGTAGTGTATGTGACTGATTTTATGCCTTACCCCTATAGGTAGCTTATATAGTTGTTTTTTTCTTTTTTAGATTGAACATATTCCATTTTTATCTTATTTTATTACAATGTAGCCTACATGGAACACTACAAATAAAGAATACAGGTTTTGCTCTTCTTGTTGTAAATAACCCCCTCCTTTGCTTGTATAATTTAATTTTCCACCTCCCCGTAATTCAATTTGCAACATAATTTATCAGTTCAACTAAAACCTCTGTGTAGTTTGGCTACTGGTGTATAATGGCTGCCATATGCCATTTAGGTGGGCACCGTGCTTCAGTAGTACATGAAGTGGGTCCCCTCTTATACAGTATTTAAAGATTACAGGAATCAGAAATAATACTGACAGATGCTATGCCTGATGACCAGCTGTTGCTTTTCCCTTATAACCTGAGTACTGGATGAGAGATTGTGTGTTCATGCACTTGGGTAAAGTAGTGTTCATCATTCATACAGTAAGTCATGGTGTAAACTGCAATGATTTGAAACATGGGCTTTTCTGTAGTGTCGCCTTATTGTAATCCCAATGAACAAATGTAGGTTGCACAAGGGAAATATATTGTATTCTCTGCTCTGGTAGAATAGGGGTGGTAAATCCAACACACACCTATCAGCTCCTTGATTGGAAGGCTGTTGTTGTTTGTATGATGATCAGACTCTGTAGTAGGGACATAGGGTGTACTGGGGCTGTTTTTGTCATTTGATAAAACAGAGACTATTTGGTGCACTCAGATACTCTAGCGTTTACAATATTGTTGAATATTAGTTAATTCAACAATATGAAATATTATATACAATGATACACTGTTTCCTTAATATTTAAATGTAGACTATGAGCACTGATTCCTAAATATACTCTAGAAAACATCAAGCGAGGCTTTTCTGTTCGTTTTATGTACCTCTCATTCATGGGTCACCGCTGTTTAAAAGGTTTATACCTCCTAATCATTCCTTCTAAAGTGGGTCTCTAGCAAGTCCTATTCCTGAGGCACAGTGTTAACAAAGTGGCTTACACTTTGATCTGCAGTTTAATTTGTGCCTTAATTAATACCATGTGTTACCTTTGTGTATACAGCATTGCAAATCACAGAGCTATTTAACATAGAAGAAAGTAAGGCTTTTATTGGAGGTCTGTCAAGTTATATTAACTGGTGTCACCAAGTCGTACATGAAACTGTGGAAAACTAGCAAAGAATTAGGTCATTTTTTCTGGCTAGGAGAGAGTTCAGTCATTGACAAAGTTGGTGAAAAGTTATTCAAAATGTTTCCTATGCAAGTTGTTTCCACAGACATTCTAGAGCTGAAACAGTTGACTTTCCAAATGTTCTCACCCAACAGGGGTTTAGAAGCATTTAAATACAAATGCAAATTATTCAGTGTTGCTGAAATTGTAAATATGCAAATGCATATGACCAGATGTAATGCATTTCCTACCAAAACTAGATATAAAAGTGCCACGACCAAGTGCATTTATACACGGTCATTTACAATTAGGGGATTTCATACAATATATTTGTAAGAAATGTGGGGAAATAATTAAAAAGCAAAAGAGATCAAATACATTGCTATAGTATCTGATCCCAATTCTTTATCACAAAAAGAGAAAGCATGAATCATCATAAAAAGGATTTTAAGTCTCTAAATAAAAACAGCTTGTTTCTTTTTTGATGCAAAAAAAAAATAATTCTCCAGGAACATCTAAGTGTTCACAAACTCTTACCTGAATTACACTTGAGATCTAGGGAACTAACAACTCATTAGTACGAAGTAGACCAAGACCATGCAATGAGTACACATTTCCTATTGACAACCAAATGTGGAGGATATTATGGAGGATACAACACAATACTCATCGAAACACATATTGTATATACTGTATATGACTGACCTTCTGCTCCCCAATAAGATGAATGTCCCGACTGGAGGAACTTTTGTCTACGGAATGACCACATAATTCTATAATATGGAGGTTAGAGTGGAAGCTGCAAAGAAGGAAGTTAACATGAAGTCCACTCTGAAAAGTAAAGGAAAAAAATAAAATGTTTCAGCACTGCCTTCTTCCAGTCCACTGGGGAACGAAGGAAAGAAGAGTAAAAAGGTTGGGGCCACAGGCACTAGCTCTGTGGGCTCCTTGGGTGCTCACAGATACACACTTGTGTTCTGATCATGTTCTTCTTAAAGCAGGGAAGAATGGATTTTTACACTGTGTGCAATCTGGAGACCGCTGAAAAAATGGTAATCAATGCTAACGAACTATTACATCTTGTCCTGCACTTGTCCACTTATGTTAGGGTTCAGTTGATTGCTTGTTTAATGTAAGCCACCAGTAAGCCATATGTACTGTAACTGCCATTTAATGTCAAATATCCTCCCCCGTCAATGAGTGAACGCAACATGTACAGTACATTTGAGAAAGGAATACATTTGTAATTCAGAAAACTAGGAATCCTACAAAAATCCACAAACTCCAGAAATCCCCACTTAATTTCTCTTCTTACTGCAAAAGAAAGTAATCTGCCAATCTGGTTGAAGATAATGAGGAAGCCAACAGCAGCAGCAGCAGAGCAACATCATAGAACAACCAAACATTTCTGCAAAAGTGAACATCAGCACTCAGGCAGTTCACATTTTAAGGATATGAAGGGAAAGGAGATATGCAAAAATCTGCAAAAGGCAAAAGGTGAAATCTGCATTTAATCCGAATGGACTGGATAGATAGTATTATATGATAGAAAGGCTTCAAAAGCATGAACAATCCTTATGTTACCATAAAGCTTCTAACAAAAGTAAAGTGCTTAAAAATATGCAGAGCGGTGACTTTTATGACTGATAAAACCACTGGCATATGTGCCCATGATCAAGTTTCCATTTGGATTCATCGGGTCAGTGACAGTTTAGATATTCACATAGACTTCCTTGCATTCTACAAGATTGTTTTTACAGGTATGTTTTTGTCAATTAATTGTTTGCCCCTGCATGTGAGGTTTTGACAAAAAAACTTCAATTTATTTTGAAAATCACTCACGGTGCTTCCCCATTTAACTTCTACATAAGCAACATAGACAGGGCTTTTTTTAACTTAACAATATGATATGATGCAAAGGAACAAGTGATAGGTTTATTCCAGGCTGAAAAGAGAAGAGAGAAAACACGACGTTTCGGCTGTGAAGCCTTCTTCAGGTGTGAGCAGAAGAAGGCTTCACAGCCGAAACGTCGTGTTTTCTCTCTTCTCTTTTCAGCATGAAATAAACCTATCACTTGTTCCTTTGCAGACTAAGCATGCTGATGCGAACCCTTTTTCTGCCTGTGGAATTTCATTCCACACGAGGCAAACCAACCAATTAAGGCAGGTATATCCAATTTAAATCCAACAGGTGGAGGATTCAAGCCTCAGCTTACTCCATCACAATTACACTGCAATATAATATTCCTTAGCGATCAATGATTCAAGTCTGATTGAACAGCACTGCTGTGCTCCATATTCAGAGTTTACGTTTCACTAAACATTGAAGACTTCCATTAATATCATCATTTGCACAATGGCAAGGAACATGTTCTCCTTAACAATACGAAGCCTCCTTAATGGTAAGAAAAGCTCTATTATTTTTTTTTTCTGTTATGGTACAAGAGAGGGAATACTTGGGATAAGAAGAACAAAAGAAAGGAAATATAAGAACAGGCATAGTAAGGCAAAAGTGAGTAAAGAAACATAATAATCATAAATTCTAGGGAAATCCACAATTTTCTCCATTTACAAATAAATTACTCTATCAGCAAGTGTTAGTGGATTGTGTGAATCCAGTTTGAGAACAATTTTGGCTTCTTATGTCTTACAAGTGCAGGAGCCTTTGAATCTCTCTTGGCTTGGAGAGAGCTTTGATCTCTCCGATACATACAATGTTTAACCTTTTCTTAACCCAGCCCTCCAGAGGCATGTCCAATAATTTGGATTAAAAAAAATCATAGGTTTTATAAAGTGAGATCCTGCTATTTTTTCTTAGCCTTCCAAACTAAAACAGAAAATTAGGAAAAGCTGCATTAAATAAAATACAAGTTCAATTATTATTGAGCTACAAACAATGATACAGAGAAATAAGACTTGTCATTTGCTTTGGACACCTATAAAACTCCAATATATCTCTGAATGGTCAGATTTCACTGCGTGATCATTCCTCCAATCACAGCAGCAAATTCACACGAGAGAAGTGCTTCTTTCAAATTCTGCATCAGAACCATTCACCCGTCCTCCTTCTCTGTGTTTATTATTTGGATTCACCTTCAGGAATGTTTAGATTGCTTTGCAGCCTCACAGTAAGGACATTCAGTTTTTGATATTTTGTGATTTTTAGCAAAAGCAAAGACTTGTGACATTATACTTCCATATTGCTGTAAAAATGGCAAATTAGCAGTTAGTGCTTTTTTAATATAGCACACCTTTTTTTACCGTTATTAGACAATTTTCCTTATAAAAAATGATTGCATTGCTAGATTGGGATTTCAAATACATTTCAAAGAAGAGATTGTCTTGTTTCTTATAAAACATACTTTGTGGTGCTGTGTTTTTATTTTCCTAATAAAAGATGATGAAAGTGACTGGGTTATATGCCATATATAATATTATTACCATATTTATGATATGGGTCATTCATTTGCTCATTTAAAAAAAAATGGTTTGACTGCTGTGAAAAATTGAATGGTTGAATTTACATGAGATCATTTGTATGTGCAAAACTTTGTGAAATGTTTTTAAAAAGTTGTTTATGATAATGTAAATTATAATTCACTGCCTGCTACACTTGTATCCAAAATGGATGGAAACGGTTAAGTAACATTTTAGATGTGAAGACCATTTGTTCCTCATCTCGGGTGTCTGTATTGGTCCTGCATCAGAAATGTTACAGAAGTAGCAATAACATTCAAGAATGAACCTCAGCCAGAATTTACTTAAGGAAGGCAGACGATGTGTGGACTCACAGGGGCAATATTATAATAACAGAGAAATAGCCACTCTGCAGCCCGACACCACTGTGACACTGTTAGAGCCATTGTTCCCCACTACACCCTCATGACGATCTGCCAGAAAAATCTAGCTGAGCATTTATGGGCTCTTCGTTGTATTAATCAGAAGAATTACCCTGGGCTCACACTATCATAATATGATACATAGCAACTCCTTTAACTTGTAATGAATAGGGGCTCCTGATATATATTTTTTTCGTTGAAAGACCTAAATCGCTTTTAACAAGTTGCTAAAGGAGGGGGGCAAGAGAGAAATTTTATATTTTAGCCTAACACCAGAAGAAAGCTCCACACACTGTACATAACATTTTGTTTTCTTGTTTTAATTTTAATACTTATTCCTCTGAAGAGTGACAGCTGAGACATTCTGCATACTCCAGCACTATAAACACAGTTCACCTCCCAGTGCTGCCTTCTGGGGGTTCTGAGCACAAACGTTTCGGCCTCTCTAAATGACACAAAAATAACGATTGGAGCAAATTTCTGTTGGCAAGTTATTTCAGTGGACTGAGATATCTGTAGAGCAGTAATGTTCCATAGTTACAAGCCCACACAGAAAAACAAGTAAGTAGATTACACAAATGTAAGTAGATAACAAAGAAAAACTGGTCAGCTCCTCTGAGTCAAGCTCATTAAGAATGTTTCTAAGGTAGGATATAGTAAAAACCGAAGGATAACCGGGAAGCTGTGACATTCCAAAACCCAGACTATGCCAAAATGGGTTCACCCTGATATCACATGAGTGATACTGTATAACGCTCAAAACCAAAAGCGCACCTGAACTCTCATCCTGACAGGACATCACCTGTCATAATCCACTCACAGGGGCCAGAGTAACCTACTGTACCAATAAGGAACATGCAGTGCGGGTTTGGTACTCTATATGATGACAAACACCACAACTGAAGCACGGCATAGCAAAGGATCTGATGTCCTCTCTAGGGACGCATGGAGAGGGAATAATCGTTTTGAGATTTTGAGTTGGCTTTGGATTTTGATGCAGGTAAGCAGCTAAGATGTCTGGCCTTTAGCAGAAGGGGTTATTACTGAGGCATAAACAGGTAGTTAAAGCTTATAGAAACTACAAATAAATGTTACCTTTGGAGTGCATGAAAGCAGAGTGATCCTAGAGACGGAGATGGAGAGCATGAAAAACGTACCCTCAGGTTAATGCAAAAATAATCTTGGACTTTCAGAAGCTGGATAAGGGTTTTCAGAGGGAAACAATATAGCAACAATCTTCCTTCCTCCCTCATGAGAGCCCTCCATGAGAATCGCAGACAGGGTTTGTCTAAGCCTACATACTATAGAGGAGTTAGGGTTCTGTGTGTATTTGAGTTTTCCCTCACTGTGAATAAGAAGTACTGTTTTTAGCCTTACAGCTGTGTGTGTAATGTATATCTTTTTTCCTAATACCCTTGTATCAAAAGAGACCGACTACCACATTGCACCTCTATGTCAAAGCTATGAATAAAACTATCTTCTATTCTTTGAATCTGTGTTTACATGGCTAATTGCTTTGGTAAACAGTTTCAGTGCTCTGTTCATTAGTGATCCATTTTCAAGTTGTCTCAATTCAAAACATCCAATCAGAAACCAAACCATCGATTCCTGTACGTGTTGTAAACTCATCTGTGATTACTATACAGGAACTGTACATGTGGATTTAGATTTTATTTTTTTTACGAAAGAGAACAATTAAATGAGACCAGGCATGTCCTGTATCTATTACACAATTCATAAACAATCTAAGGTGCAAAACATGGGTGGATGGAATACCTACTTATTTATGTCTTATTACACTTATATGGGTAATACAGGCCTATATGTTTCAGAAAAAAAGTTATTCAAATTGAATTCAAATGGCAATATCCAGAAAAAACGTATCACAAAATAGAACAAACTGGATCAAAAGATGAGTGGTTAAGGTTTAAAAATAAAGAAATACTTGGCAAATGCACTAAATGTATACACATTGTACATTTAAAAGTAATTTGAGGAATTCTGTACAGAAGCACATCCCAAAGAAGCCTATTGCTATAAGGACGTGAAAATTTAACAGAGATGCACATTCAACTGGATTCTTGCAAATAACGTCTGAGCTAAAGGATACAATTTGTCAGATTTCCTAATGCTTTGTAAGTCTAGGTATCATGCTGATTTATACCAACAGGAAACATGGATTATATTGCAAATACATCTGCCATAAGGAGATTAGATAAAAATTGCCATCCTACTACCTTAATACATTGTAGCCTTGATTCCAAGTCTATCATTGCAATACAAATGAATAGAAGCAATGGAGAAGTGAATAACTTTTAAAAAGCCTAAAATCTAAAAGACAAATGCAAAGTACAGCATTACAAGTCAGTACAGTACATACTGTATACCACCTCCAGTGTAGCTTGTACTACAGTTTGTCAAAAGGAGTTCAGTACACATTAGTCTCCAGATGAAACAGATGTCCAAAAGATATGTCAAACTGAAATACATCATTGATACTTCTAGGATAATAGCAGCTGCGGTCTCCGTTTTGCAGTCATTAGGATTAAATGTCAGCCCAGCCATGTGTTATATACCAGTCTGTCAAGAAAAAATCTGTCAGTTTCAAGGAAGGTTATATACTTACATGATGAAAAACATTTTAAAGAATCTACGATATCCCACTCTTTATATTTAGTCAGGATTCTGCTTGAGCTCATTTAATATTATTGATTGGTAAGAGATGATCTCATTAGGAGAGAAATACTGTATGTGATTTTGAGGAGCTGTGGTGGGAAATGTGTAAAAGCTATAGTAACAGTCTCTTATCTGTGAAAGAAATAAGGCACGGTACCGAATGCCACTGCACACTTAGAATGTGGATCATCTGTAATGCTTTACGATTCAAAGCTTGTGGGGAAGATGTCAGATGGAAAGACTTTTAAAGTTAAACAACCTGTATCATTTTATGATGATTTTTCCCCACAGCTGATGTCAAATAGTTCTGCAATGACATTTACCTATTATTAACTTTCGCAACACAGCATTGTCATCTACAGGAAATCAATAGGGTTTACAACCAATTGGAAAAAGGGATAAAAATAGCTTTTGAGTTTCAGCTCTGGTACAAGGTGCCATGGTTATATTTTGAGAAAAGGCACAAAAGGATGACGGACCTAGCATTAGAAATATGGGTCCAGTCATTTTGTGTACAGTACAAACAACTATAAATCTCTAAAATGAGTTGTCTGGAGTTACTGTATTTCACATAAAGCTCTGTGATGGCAGTGGAGTGGTTCTTGCTAAATGAGTGCACCCATAGTATAGGAGTCACAGCCTGGAGATCACATGATTATATCAAGGCTATATTATAGCTGTGTTTCCTAACTATTGCCAGGAACCCCAAGCAGGAAGGCTACATGTAATCTATATACTGTAGGACCACCATTATTGGCACTTTAACAGCTCCACTTGATTTGAATGATCAGGCACTGTGTGCGAATCCATTCCATCGTACAGTATAAAGAACAATCTAACCAGCCAACAGCACAGCTTGCTCATGGAACAGCTTGCACTCATGTGAATGTCTACACCGTAGACAATCCTTTGTCAGTGAAGCAGGGAGGTGGATCGTTAAATTTAATAACTGAAAACAACATGATGGGTGATATACAGTAAGATAACCGTTGGTGTAAAAGCTTTAAAAAGGAAGCTGTTAATAAGGGAGCAAATGTAAAACAAAGAGCCTTTGAACAAGAGTTGATCAATTCTTCCAAAAGAATTACGTCATAAAGCAAGCTCATAATGTGTCATATCAGTTACCACGACAGCACTTCTCTAATGCATCCTCTATGACTAAAGATAATGTATGCATGGTCTGCTTGTCCCCCCTTGCTTGATGCATGAAATCCTGTTTTCAGTATTTTTAATTCAGTGGCAGTCCTGTTTTCAACATTGTGTTTTCCGTTCATACCTATATATCATTTAGCAGCAAAAGCACGGTAGTTGTGAGCAAATCCATTTTCTTGGCTTTTATCCTCGAAAGAAGCAGAACACAAATAACTTGATTTTTTTCTATAAGAACCCTTGACCAGCTGTACGGCATTTGATTAATTGCATGTTTTCTATATTTCCATACGCTCGTCTAGGCTCCATAGGCTCTCAAGCATTTACTCACTAGGAGCAGGTGATGTTATCCTGTTACAAATCAAGACGCCTGCAGCGTGCTCAGCATACACAATCACCCTCCTGTCACTGGCGTGAAGATGCCGTGCTGACAATACATCACGCTGTCCGGTCCTTGTCATCACAGCTCTTTGTGGCGTTCTTTAACAGCAGTGTACACCGTTACATGGGTCTACCAATATTTCATATTTCATATACCACTATTTCGAATGAAGTCAGACTGCATTGGGATTTTCAGACAAAATCATAAAAGATTCATATTTACAGTTGGTTTACGAAATAACGAATCGTGCATCATGAAAATGGGGAAAAAAATGATACTGGTTGATTCACATCCTCATTTCGTAATCCCAAAGAATCGTATCTGGAACGCATTAAATTAATGGAAACACAATTATGCTTTCCGATAGGAAGATACGTTGCTTTATATTTACTAGCAATACAAAAGTCTGAACAATGGGAAATTGCTAAACCTCAACCACAGCAAAAAAGCCAATTCTGTGGTAGTCTAACTCTAACTTTGATTAGTAAAGCAACCGAATGCCCGTTTAACCCTCCATGAATACAGTTTTTTTTAATTCATCAAACTGTTTCAGTAGAAGACGGAAGAAAACAAAGAAACACAAACCATGAAGAGCTTTACCTTGAGTGTACTATCCCACGCTGAATGTGCTCTATTCCCAGGTATTGCCGTGTATTTCCTTATTCTCTCCGACAAACTGGATGGACCCTTTGGCACGTTGTGGCTCTCCAACTCGTGTTCTTAACTTCTGGGATCAGATTGTAACGCGAACTGTCAAATTTCCCTGTGTTTAGCCTGAATAGGAACATAAAGCCTAAGCGCACCGCATTAATTTCAAAAGGCAAAGCTATGGGGAGGAGGGCAGTGAGTAAAGACAGAAGTCACCGAAGCGTTTGTGTGACGCGAGGAAGGACCACTAAAAACACACTCGCACGAACTCAAGCCAATCAGCATCCAAGTTATGTTTTCGTAAATCCAAACAATTATTTTAAATGTTTGGCGAGCATAGCGGCATCAGTTCGTGTTCAGCAATTTTTATTAAAATATGTGAATCCTCTATGCAGTGTGATTCTTTCGTTTCATAAATCAGTAGTTTCAACTTGCCGCAATTGTAGCCTTTTTAACTGAATCCGTCTGGTGTTTTCAATGGGATGTTGTGGGAGGCATGAGGATACGCCGCTCACGCTTCCAGCGGATTCTGATTTATCTTAAATTTGTCAAGCTGTTGCAAGGACACTGTGCAGACAGCAGACTAGAAGCTCTAGACTCATATCTTTCCCACGGTGAATCATGTGGGATGTTCAGTGATTCATGTTTTTTAGCGCATGTTATTTGCAGCTGAAGTATATTACATCATGAGTGCAACAGTGCTTTGTAAAAGTCCTCCCACACCAGTAATATCAAGTTTTGATGAATAACAAGCATTGGTGTTTTCTTTCAAAGAACTGTCTTTATCCTGACTGCAACGATCAAATTGGACACTGTTATTGAGCTCAAATACAGTTTGTTAACATTTTTTGTTCCTTATATACATAGATCACCACGCTCATTGTGTGATCTTTAAAACTCTTTGCTGCTGTAGCAATTCTCATGTATTTTAGAATCGTTAAATGTTCTTGAAAAACAGAATTTACATACTTTCAGCTTCATCAGTATCAAGCAGACTGAAGTTTATAAATATAAAGTCATATTTGAAAGTGCCATGGTTACAAGTTCAAATGATAACAAAATGTGGAAATTTTGCAGAGGAGTAAATAATTTTGCAAGGCTCTGTACAGCACATTTAGTAATTTCTGGGAATGGTAAATCACACTGTCCTTGGTACAGGAACTTTTTTTTATCTTTGGCTTGAATAACTGGGTCTTCAACCAAAAGAATCTTTCCTGATTTTCGGTCTTCAAGACCGAATTCAAGCGGCTCAGTGCCACAGCAATTAGCATTACTGCCTTGCAGCACTGGGGTCCTGGGTTCGATTTAGAACCTGGGGTGCTATCCACGTGGAGTAAGTATGTTCTTCCCTTGTCTGTGTGGGTTTCCTCTCACAGTCCAAAATGTATTAATAGGTTGATTTGCTTCTGGGAAAACTCGCCCTGGTGTGAGTGAGAGCATATCTGTGTGTGTACTCAGCGATGGACTGACGTCCTGTCCAGGTTGTACCCTGACTTGCACCTGTTGCTGGCCAGGATAGACTTTTGCTTCCTTGTGACCCTGAATTGGAAAAAGCAGTTAGAAAATGTATGGGTGGAAGACAGAGTTAATTAATGGAATCTGAATTTACCGAATGACCAAATTTAGCGGTAATTAGACTTTCATTACTACAGTATCTCCAAGAAACATGGTAGTTTAGTTTATTGGCAACCCTAAATTGGTCGTTTGTCCTTGTTTGTGTGTGCCCTGCAAAGGACTGGCTTTCAGACCTTGCTCCGTGTTTCAGGTAAAGGCTTCTTGCTATCATGACTTTTACCAGGACTAAGCACTATTCTGATTGTCAGATCTCTTCTAAGCTTACTGAATTACTAATTCTTCCTAGAAATGGATCAATCCAGAGTCTTCCTCAAAATTCATCATTGATTCCCAAAATGAAAAAAAATAACACCATAAACTTAAGAAGCACAATGTGTATAAAGTCCAATGTTGTGGATTCATAAAATGTCTTTTTACAGTAAATAATAATGTGTGTACTGTACGTGGACCTGATATCTCCACTTTCCATTATGTTCTGGAGCTGCCCATTTGCCAAGGTGGTATGGGGCAGGATGGACAACACCTTGCAACTCCTGGGAGTGAGAACGATGCTTAGTTACCAGTACAAACTGCTGGGGCTGGAACCAACCGGACTGGACAAAGGGACACAGTACCTACTTTGGCTGTTGGTGTCCCTCATGAAACAAGGACTGTGGAACGCGAGGAACACTCTCACCCGGCACAACACAGAGTGGGGAGAGAGGGAGCTGGAGGAGAGGATCCTGGCGGACCTCAGAAGGAGGATGAAGCACGACGTTGCCAAATGGGGCTTCCGCACGGCAAGGGAGCGCTGGAAAGGACTTTGGGCTCTGTACAGGGACTAATGGACAAAAGCAAGCGGTAGGGCTCAGAGGGACTCTCTCATTGCGCAAATCTGGCCCCATCATCCACTTACTATGATTGACGAAGGACAATCACCTTTTTCAGAGTTTTAATTTCATGGTAGTGTGATACAGTACAGTATATTGCTAGAAAGTGTATAGAATGTGAAAGTGTTTACTTTTGTGAGATGTTTTTCTTTGGAATAGAGTTTATTTTTGATAGGAAAAGAAAATCTCCACTTTCCATTATGTGATTTATAAAATACTTTGACGGAATGACTAATACACAAACGAATGAAACATAGGATGGGCATAAGCATTTATTGCAAATCAGCAAAGCAAAAGAAAAAGGCTTAAAGCCAAATTGACCTTTTACCTTCAAATTGCTGTGTCACAAATACAAACATTAATAGTAATGACAACATGTTACATTTGGCTGTTTTCTTTACACATACAGTACTGTATATAAGAAAATATCATGTAATCAACAAGCTGACCCAATGTTTGCAACAGAATAGGAAAAGAGCAACATTTCACTGATATTTGCTCCTACTGATAGACACCCTTACATGTACATCAAAGACTATAGATGCAGGTGCTAAAAAGTACAAATGCAGATGTAAAATGCAATAGCACTTCGGATACAACAGATTTCACTTAGTTTGAGTTTTATTTGTGGTGAACATTTAGCTGAAGAAAGTTTTTACAACATCGTGTACAATATAAGAAGCAATTTATCCTTCCTTTAAGAAGCATACTACCAGAATTTTGGATTTTGCATACTACATGATGAATCATATAATTTTTCTTTGAAACAATGTTAATTTGGATAAGACACAAACATAATAATTAGAACGTGAGAAAACTATGGTTTTAACAATTTTAAAGGATTATAAGGATTCAATGACCAGATTGAGCAAAATTTTGACTTTTGTCTAATCCAAGACATTAGCATTTACTGTTTATAGCTTCAAATTTAAAGCCTTAAGAGCCTGAATGAGCAAGAATGTTGACTTGTCTAAGCCCAAGATATTAGCCTCCACTGTTCACTTTTAATATTGTTTCAACTGATTTCAATAGGCAGCTTTCTGTTAGAGTACGGTTTAAAAATTAGCCAGGTGTATCTGATATGCAACACAGTTCTGAACTGTAAAAAATATGTGTAAATGAGCTGCAACACAAATCCACTTGAAATAAAGGCATAAAGGCAAAATAAAACCACCCTAATAATTCAGGCATTGTAATGGATAAATAAACATGACTTAAATACTTAAATCAGCATGTCAAGACAAAGAAATAAAGCTTGGCTAAACATTTGCCATACTTCTGCATCACATGACATTTCTTAGCCTTTTTGCCTTTTTGTATTTTATCAAATATGCAGAAAAAGATAACTGTACTGAATTGTACATGAAAATGACATTTTTTAGATTAGTGCTTCAAGTATGTTCTTTACTTTTAGAACTGTTTGGAGTTTACATAGACACTTAAAGATGTTTATAAAAATAGATATGTAAATCCCACATCCTTTTTGAAGTACACAGCATTTGTCTTCATTTATTACATTTGCCTCATATGATGAACTAGCTGGTTTAGACTGAAACTAAAAACTGTCTGCCCTCGCCATTCTAAAGAAAATGTTCAAATACAGTATATTCAGATTTAACAAGCACAGATGTAAACCGAGTTCTGTACTTATTTCTTGCTTGCTTTATACAGATTTACAATAACGGCAAACAGGCATTTGTGAATATTATATCTTAGGGAAAAAAAGGATCAGGCCCCCGATTTAAGTGAATTCTAAGTAACATACAGAATTATGTACAGTAATGTAGTGATCACACGACACTAAGATTGTCCTAAATATTTTTTATAATCTTAAAGAAATGCAATTAATGAATTTCAAGAAAGATTACACATTAGACTGTCTGGATTAAACCCATACTCTCAGGTTCTTGATTGAAATTACATCACAGCCTTTTATAAAAACTTACACTGGACACTATCCTGTACACTGCAATTTCCAGAGAATCGTATGAATTGTAAGTGTACTTCAGAATGTGCCTAGGGATAATAGAGACAATTTGCAACCCTTCATTTAGCCAGATAAGTCAATTCTGTGAACAAGTAAGCACAGACGTTTATTCACAATGACAAAATGTGAATAAATGCCTGTGCTTATTTGAAGACCCATTACACAGCAGGGCATTTACTGGAGTGAAATATCTTACTCAACAGTACAACATCAGTGTCCTACCCAGGACCTGAACTCATGATTTGCTCTCCTGAGTCCAGACCTCAACAACTAGATAACACGTCTGCCTATCAGGATGCAAATGGTCTGTATAGATCTGATAAACCAATGTCCGAGGGAATGGAAGTGGAACATAAGATCTAAAGTGTGTCTGAAGGCAGTCTTTTAAAATAACTGCAAGAAATGAATGCAGAGGACAATTTATCATTGTGGAATTCTATTAAGAAAATATCTGGGGGAGTAAAAACACAGAGTAGAAAATATTTCAGGCCTCTGCTGTTAACCTGGTTTATCTGGTAGCTTTACAAAACGCAGTGTCTATGCAGAAAGCAAAGCAAAGATTTTAAGATTTCCAATAAGTGAACATAGCTCAAAGTGTTGTGAGTAGTTACAAAAACAAGTGTCCTGGAACCTACTGTAAATATGTGCTGTTACTGTTAGACTACTGCTGCACTAGCACTGTATTTCTGTTTTGGTATTAGAACACCGGCTGTGCACTTTTACGGAATATTTTTATGCTATCATGCCAGCTGTAGTGCCATTTCAATATTTTATTCTGTCCAGTATGTGTGCCATAAAACACAGCAGATGGAAATCATGGGAATGTTCCCAATTAAAATCATGCTTGCTATCATGCTGACATAACCTGGCAGAAACACAAGAACATATCACTAGGTTTACTGGTGCCCTATTCCACTGCACACTAATTCCTGTTTAGAGCCCTTCTCTTCCAGACAACCACTATCGCTGTGTTTTGTAGGAAACCCTAGCCCTGCTGAGCTCTAGCTATTGGCATGTAAAACATGCTGTACTTAGGCATCAAGTTTTATGTAAACTCAAAGTTAGTGTTCAGGGTTCTGAAAAGGCTTGTTTACTTAAAACCTTTTCTCAACAATAATGACCCCTTGGTTGGTTTTGGGAAGTAGGTAACTCTTATTGGTAGATTGTAAATAAAAAATTAAATTAGAGGTACATTTGCATTTTTGTTATTGCTGTTTCACGGTGACATACGGTAGCAACCACAACTAACCGCAATCAGTCTTTCCCATTTGCAAATGCATATGTAGGTTTTGGTAGTGCCACTACTAAGGCATTTCTGTGATAAACAGGAATTTCTTGGGCAGTTTCCCTCGTTTTGTTTTCAGTCTCACTAATAAATCATGTATTCAATACAACTAACCATTTCAGAGAATTTCAGCACTCCAATAAATAGTAATACATCAACTAAAAATATAGCCTTCATCAATTTGAAACATACACTTCAATCTTTGCACAAAAAGGTTTATCGAAAAATATAGTAAGGTGCTTAGTCTTGGTTCTGTGTTACAAAATAAAAAGGTAATCTTTCCTCATCCATTCTTTGGCCTTAGGATGCTGAATTACTTTGAATTAGTCTTTACTGCAGCAGAATTAGACAATTTATCTAATAAAATGAGCTGTGTACAGGTGAGTTACTTTATAGTACCAACTGCAACAAAGACCTGTGTGCGGATTAGAAAGAATATTTGTCCAGCAAAGAAAGGGTTATGGCTAAGACCAGGGCTCACACTTGGGTAAAACACAAAGCTGGCCATGCAACTTTAGCTACTCTGTATCCCTGCTGGCTTCCAATCAGTTTTTATTCTAACAGTGACGATTCTGCAAGAAAGTAAATATATACTTTTGTCAGGCAGGACGGATGCTAAGCAACAATTTTGATTCCATTTTCTTTTCTTTTTTTAATTTTTAGAAAAGACGTGCTTTCTTCTTAAGGTCATTTCTTTTCCACAAGGCTAAGCGATCAAATTCTTCAATCGTCATTTCAAAGACATTATGAAACTCCTCTGGGGATAAATGCCTCTGAAAAACAAAACAGAAAAGCAGATTTGAACAGAGCTTCGCACACTATACGATGGAGCAGACATGCAACATTTTTTTTTCAAATGCAGTGAAATAGTGAGCAGCTAACCGATTTGATGATCTCATCCAGACATTTCTTGAAAGAAGCCAGGGTATCATATTCAACGACATAGCTATGTACTGTAGCTTCTCCCATACTCCCACAAATGTGATTGAAATGTGGAAGGAACATACAAACACTGAAATGCATAAACTCTGTGACATCAGTCATCAGTCAGCACAGTATTTATGTTTCACTTCTCATTATGCACCGACAATCTTTCTGGCTGGAAATCATTCAGCATTTATAAACAGACATGTGATTGTTTTCTCTCATCTGACTTGAGAACAGAAGCATGTAATGCAATTCCTCACAATCCAATCCAGTGCATTTTCTACGGGGTAGTCTTTGAACTGGTAACACAGTTTCCTCTGAGAATTTGAAACATTTTTAAAAAGGGTATTAAATAAAAAAAAACGACAACAAAAATGACAAAAAGTGTTAAGGTAAATTCATCAAGTGCAAATATTTACAAAAATTGAAATGCATTCTGTTTTTAAACACTTCATTTATATGTGAGAACAAGAACAATATTACTAGACACTTCAGTTTAGTTAAATAGAATCAACACATACTGTAGTGATTTTTGTTATGTCCACCAGATGTAGAATAGCCAACTGTGTTTTTTCTTGGTTCACTGCTACACGCCTTGTGACTACAGACGGGGGAGAATGCATGAGTTGAAGCAGACTCCTCCAACCCGCCTACCTTCACCTCATCTTTTTAACATGTCCAATGTTGGAGTTTCAGTGCTTACTTGAGGAGAGGCAAATTCCATATCAACAGCACTGATTACAGTTGAGTGCTGGCCAACTAATCCCACCCTACCCTCAAGGGCATTTAGCCAATTGTGTGCTAGTGCTGTTTAAGTAATCCTACATGTAGTAACAGTCAGCTAGAGGCATGACCCAGGCTTGATCTCAGAGCTCAGCTTGCTTTTGGGCAAGGGCCTTTACTCGGAAAAGAAGAACCTACAGATATTGCAGTTTGAAAAACAGTCTACTATGAAGTCTCATAAAATGTTCTTTACTGCGGTCTCGTAGACTGAAGTTTTAAAGAGGAAAGCACTTGCATGTTATAGCACTGGATTCTTTTTTTTGCTTAATTTCAAACACATTGCTTTGACTGTGATATCATACATGCATTTATGGATTTGGCAGGCTTCACAAAGCAGCAAGAAACATTTTCAAATGAAACAACGTTTTAAGATATCTAATTCTATATACAATGCCTAGCAAAGTATTCAGACCCTTTTCAATGAGGTTCCTTTTTGTGAGATTGCAAAATTATGCCTACAAACTTTTTTAAAACTTAATATTTGATTCAAAACCTGAATGCTCAAACTGAAGACTATTATGAGTAGGATAACTTACTGTAAATGTCAAGAAAATATAACAGAAATAATGGAATATGTTGTATTCATATCCATAAACTCAATATTTGGTGGAAGCACCTTTGTCAGCCATTACAGGCTCAAGTCTTTTTGGGGTAGTCTCAGCCACCACTTTTTTACACCAGCTTGGTGCAAGTTTTGCCCATTGTTCTTGGAAGATTAGCTCTGAAGTTGACTGGGGATCACTTATGGACATCAGCCCTTGCTTTTCACAGATTCTCAAAAGGAATTGAAGTCAGCACTTCTACAGGAACAAGTAATAGGTTTATTCTATGCTGAAAAGAGAAGAAAGAAAACACGTTTCGCCTGTGGAGCCTTCCTTGGGCGTGGTACTTTTACAGGCCCGCTTAAGGACATTAATCTTTGGCTTTTTGCTTTGGGCCTCTGTTCTGCTGAAAGGTGGGTTTTGGTCTGAAGCAGGTTTTTCTCTAAGGTTGCCAGTACTTTCCTTGATCTATGTTCCCATAATAATAATAAGAAGAAGAAAAAGAAAAAGAAGATTGTTATTATTCTTAATTCTTACACTTATATAGTGCTTTTCTGGACACTCCACTCAAAGTGCTTTACAGGTAATGGGGACTCCCCTCCACCACCACCAATGTGCAGCATCCACCTGGATGATGCAACGGTATCCAAAGTGTGCTAGTACGCTCACTACACTTCAACTGTGGTATGGATGGTGTTACCTGAGTGATATACTCTGTTGGCATCAGATTTAATTTTTACTTTGCTTTTAAACCAAAAACTTCCAATTTCGTCTGACTACAAAATCTTTTGCCATGATTTGTCACATGTTTGTAGTGTCACATACAGTATTTTGCAACCTCCAGGTGGGATTGAAGATACCTTTTCAGTTCCATGCAAGCCCCCTTTGTGGAGTGACCGGGAGATTGTTGACTTACTGTATCTCCATCTCAGCCACTCAACTTTTTCAAAGTCACCAATGTTCTCACTGTAGTATCCCTAATCAGTTTTCTCTCTGCTCGAATTGGATGGATATCCTAATTTATTTGATTCATGTTCTGTGCTTTATCCTGCCGTTTGTTTTGAAAGTTTCTTGGTGCTTATGATCGCATCTTTGTTTGAAATTCACTGCCTGACTGAGGGACCTTACAGTGAGAGATGAAAACCACCATGATTACAGAGGCCACTCAATTGACTTTGTGGCTCCTTAAGGCAATTCTGTGCAGCCAAATTAAGTTTGCCACAGCAACGGGTATGAATATTTAATCATGATTTTTCCCCATTGTCTTCCATATTATGCATTTACATATTTCTTTTTGTTGTTTTTACTTTTAATGTATGGACTAAGTTGTGAATATAACAAATATTAATTGCTACCTCAAACTGTCATGGCTTTAAAAAAACAAATGTGAAAACTGCAAGTTCTCCTTCTGGTGTCCTGTTATTTGTGCTGCTGCCTTGCAGTGTGACAAGCAGACGATTTGACAGTACGTGTTTTTCAGAGGGTAATTTTTCATTTTTATCTCTAAAGTGCTAGAAATGTGGTTGAAGTCATAAGTTAAACTGAAACTTACATTAATATATGCTATCATTGTGTCACCTTTGAAACAAACTCACACATCAGGCATCAGATGAGGCTCCTAAAGATCTTCAGCGTATGTGAAATGTAGTCTATTTGAATGGCTATCCAATATTAACTTAATTGTTGGTTAGGATATACAAGTACCTAATGACCAATAACTATTCATTGTTGTATGGTAGGTTATGCAATACATTGCTGCTCATTTGTCTGATTAGACATATCGATCTTAAATAAAACAAATCACCCAGTCTTTGTACTCAATGGAATATCAATGATTTATTCAAATTTAGCCTCTGAGAAGCCCAGAAGGGATTCAATATGTCACCATGGTTGTTTTAGGATCTATTGTATTGAGACACAGACCTTTTATTTTCCCTGCCTCTTTTCCTGGTAAGTGGTCTACTGGGTATTTCCTGGCCAGACCTGCACCTGGTACAAAGTCTGGCATGATGGATCTGCTTCAGATGCTGAAAATGGTGCATGAATGATTTGTGACTAGATAATTGATACCCAATAACACAATGAACCCCTCCAGTTGTATGGAAAATATAAATGAAAAGAAACCAGAAATGCACTCCTCTCTGACTGAAGATGGACACGAGATTTCACTCAGGGTCCATAAAAAAAATACAAGTAGATTTATGTAATGCTATTAGTATTTGGGTTTATCACAACATCTGTGGGGTTTACTTATTATTTTTTAAAAGTGTGTCCAAAATGAATTTGATAAAAATATGAATGATAAAACAGAACTACATAAAAAATAAAAGTGCATTAAAGCATTTCCAGTGTATTTTGGAATGGAATACAATTTAGGTTTACAATGAATTATCAATCTTATTCCGGTATTTGTCTAATAAAGTCAGTGCTAGAAGAGATAAAGAAATCAACTATTGAGCAGGTGGGTTAACTGATCTGACCAGGACCTAGAACGATTTACAATTAAAGTAATTGAAATTAAAGATTAAATCTAGGGCCAGATACAACATAACCAGTATGCACTAGCACAATGTAACAAAGACAATATTTTATCTTTATCAATAAAGATAATTAACTTAATACATCATAACCTACAAAATAAAATGTTATAAAAATACAGAACCTGATTGAACTGGTCTATATCAAAACTGTTCCCATACAATGATGTTAACTCAGGCAAGATTTGGATTCTGAAAAACCAACATTTGCAAGACCCTAACACAATCTTAGAACTTTTTAGTTCCCAAATCCAAAATTTATGACCAAACTGGCTAGATGGACATAAAAACATTAGAACATTTACAAACAAGAGTAGGCCATCTAACCCATTTGGTTGCTAGTAGTTGATATAAAGTCTCATCCAGTCGTGTCTTGAATAAAAAGGGCATCAGAAGGGCAGCTTGGCTGGATAGTCATTCTCTCACAACTCTTTGTGTAAAGAAGTGCCTCCCCTTCTGAGTTTTAAATGTATTTCCACATACAGATCTTAAGTAACACAATTCAACCAATCTTTGGAATCAATGGAAAATCAATTATTTAAATGATTCATGGGCTGACCTTCAGGAGAGTATCCTCATTTACATACAACTGTAGCAATTTAGCAAACCATCTATGGATGATTGTGTTTGTGATTAAATTGACAATGTTTAAAAACCAGATCTAAATTGCACACATGTTCCTTGGTGGACTGTGAATACAGAAAGAAAAAAGCAACTACAGTGTGAACATTATTTAAAAACACTAAAAGGCATAAAGGAGAAATGTATTATGCACTGGTTCCACTTGTTTAACTGTTCTGAGCTTCTCTGATGCAACAAATACACCTCAAGAGACAGTCACTGACATCTGCCAGCATCTTCAGGTTGAGTTGAAAGGAAATGTAGAGGGCACGCTATTCAGTTTTATGCACTAATGTTCTCCACTGCACTGACATTTCATGGCCTGGCTTGTTCCATTAAAAATACTCAAGATATCTGCAATGAAAATACACAATGAGAGGAGACAGTTTATGGGGGTATTGAATATGGTAGGAACAGAGGGGTAAATAACAGAAATAGTTAAGTAAAGGCCTTTCTAAAGAAGAAGGTTTTGAGTTAAGATTTGAAAGAGTTCAGGGAATGTGACTCTCTTATATCCTTAGGGATAGAGTTCCAGAGCTTTGGGGCATAACAAGAGAAGGTCCTGTCACCCATAGAGTGTAGACAGGTTAGGGGAAGAGATAGGAGACCAGGGTTAGAAGAGCGAAGGTTACAAGGTGGGGAGAAGGTCAATAGTAGCTCAAACTACTGAGGTGTCAAGCCATGCAGAGCCTTATATGTGAGCATGGGGATTTTGAAGTCGACACAAAACCTGACAGGAAGCCAGTGCAAGGACTCCAGGATAGGAGTAATGTGTTCACTTGCACTAGATCTGGTCAGGATTCTGGCTGCCAAATTGTGGACATGCTGGAGCTTGTTCAATGTGGATTTAGAAAACTCCAGCGAGTAGAGCGTTACAGCTGTCAATTCGGGAGAAGACAAACAAATTGATTAATTTTTCAGCAACAGCGATAACATTGGACATAGTCTGTTGATATTTCTGAGGTGAAAGAATGATGTTTTGACAATATGTGGCACAATCAAATATCATCTCCAAGTTTTTCAATTTTGACTGAAGCTCAAGTACAGAACCATCCACAGATAGGGTTACAGCATTGGCTTTACAAAGTTGATAGGGGTGCCAATAAGCACGGCTTCAATCTTGACAGTGTTTAGTGTCAGGTTTGGTATGGATGTAGATTTGAGTATTGGCAGCATAGAAATTATATTTGAGGCCGTGCGATCTTAAAAGCTGACCAAGTGGAGACACGTAAATGCTGAAAAGTTAGGGGCCCCAATATCAAGCCCCAAGAAACGCTAGACTTAAGTCCAGTTTCAGATCTATACCCATTAAGTGACAGCGATCAGTAAAGTAAGACTTGAACCATTTAAGAGCGGTATCAAAAACTCCAAACACAGTCTCAAGACGAGAAAGTAAGATATCATGGTTAACAGTGTCGAAAGTAGCACTGAGCTCAAGAATGAGAATAGAAAGAGAACCAAAATCAGAAACTATTAGAAAATCATTAGGGACTTTGACCAGAACAGTTTCTGTGCTGTGAAGTTGTCGGAAACCAGATTATCTTTTTGGTTCTTAAATTCCCACACAACCCTAAGATCTTTATTAAGAAAGTATGAAAATTACTGGAAAATTAAGCTTACGTTTCTTACTGGGAACATAATTTTCAGGTTTATGATGTACCCTAACAAAGGAATAACAGCTGTCCATGGCTTCTAATTTTGAATTCATACACAAGAAGCAGAAATACAATCCCCTTAGCATTGTTCTACTCCTTGGTACTGTCAAAAAGCAAACAACAAATATTCATATTCCTTAAATGCAACGTGTTTATGGTTTTTGCCCATTTAAAATATTCTGTCATTATCATAAATCCTTTTCCAAATACATCATACAATAAACATTATTAAGCAACGTTTCAAACAGGAAGCACTGGATACAAGGCAGGACTACACTCTGAATGGGATGCCTGTTCACAGTGTGGCAAAGACCGATGCCAATTCACCTAGCTGTCATGTCTCTGGAAGGTAAGAGGAAACAAGATCACCTGGAGAAACCCCACATGGACAAAGGGAAACCACGTAATTTCCAGATAGAAGGTGCTACAATTCAGAACCATATTCATATCACTAGTTTCTTAAAGCAGGACCGAGAGAAACTTTTAATTGCACCATAAAGGATCTGTATACTTATATTCACTGCATTCCAAAACATTATTTTTTGGGAAATATCTGGACTAAACTGCTATAAGGAAATAATACTAGTTGCAGATAGCTAAAGGCTACATAAATCAGAAAAATAACTTCAATTAATATTTTATGTTTTATTTTCTTATTAGTCTGTGCCCCTTCTTCTACAAAATGACTTCATGTTTACTTATTATAAATATTACTCATTAAGCATCAGTGCTCTATAACAATGTGTTGGCATGGATCTTTGATAAGAACTGGTATTCCTAGATGCCGGACAGATGAAATATAAATCTACATTTAATTACCAAATGCATTTTTAAAATTGATCCAGAACACTGGAAGCATAAACTTGTCATTAATGTATCAGGTAATGTGATACAGCTGCATGATGTCAAATTGGTCTGAATTTCCCTAGTTGGCAACTCAGTTTGTAAATTAATATGGAAAATATCATTCACAGTTTATAGCAATTACAAGGCACAGTGCTGACTGCCGAAGCACACAACTGTAAATCGTTACTGCAAACTTGAGATGAACAAATATTACTTTCTTGCCCTGCTCTTGTGGTTTGAGAAACCCTTGCAAAATAACACTGCAGCAAATGCTGTCTTCATTCTAAATCCATTTAGTTTGTGTAATAGCAATATGCTATGGTTTTGCAAATCCTTTAAGAAATTTTTAGCAGTCTCTCCTTAGTATTTGAAATTCTTCAGCTCGTTCTTAATTAATTAATTCTATGACTGACTATTAATCATTCAATCATAATAGTGAAAGACTCAAGAAAAAACAAAGAGACAAAAAAAACCAACAAGCATATTTCTAAATGACCAAACGGTTAATAAAATGTTTTTAAATGGCCTCGGAAATGCTTGTGTTTGTGTAATGAACTCCATGATTCTATTCTCTAGCTTCAAACAGCAAGGTCAAAACACTGAATGTTTCATAACATAAATAGCAAAATAATACATGCTAAGATGACTTCCACAAATTCAAATTCCTAACTTACTCTTTGTGATTGTTTTGAAAAGAAATCAGCACACTCCCTAAGTTCAGCCTGGGGTCAGGCCTGAGGACAGAGCGACTTGGAGAGCTAAGCAGCCTACAGAATGGCTTTGCTCCATACCACAGCCTTCCCACAACAGTCAACACAATTGGTAGACTTGCATGAGGGAGCCCAAGGGAATGAGAGGGAGAGTTCAGGTCAGCACCAGTGGGATTCAGCAGAGGTTAAGACAACCCTGTGCTAACTCCTTTTATTATACCATATCTAATTCCAATAAACACTTAAACCAGAGGTTAGACCAATCCAACTATGAAATTTCCATGCTGACCAGTTATACACTTTGCAGGACCACAGCTCCAACCAGGGTTGTCGAACTTTGCATGAAAGTAAATTACAGTATGAGGCTTGAGAGTTTCTTCTAAGCAGAAATGGAAAGCTGCACTAACAGAGCAAATCTTAAGATCCCCGCTTGCACATCATCACAACTGCTTTACACAAAGTTGATGGGGGGAAAAACAACTTCACAGGAAACGAAACACGCTTGCGTACCCTTGGCACTTGAATAAAGAATACAGGTTAAAATTTGTTTTCGATAATTGAACCCGATATACAGCAAAGCTGAAACGCAGTCAAAGTGCTGGCTGTCTTAATGTGTCTGCAGAGTCTCAAAGGTGTCTTTGAAGCAGCAGCACCCGAAGAGCTGGGAGAAGTTCAGCTAGTAAACAGATGGTTTAAATCGCTAAGAGCTGAGGTGGAATTATAATCCACGGACACTCCGCTCCTACAGGACTGGAAAGCCCAGCATTACATGGTTAACCATCTGCATGTTCCTATAGATCAAAATGGATATTGCAACCCTTGTACAATTAGATCATTTATTTAAGCCAGCAATGAGAACACTGCATTTTTAGTCAAGAAACTGAATGGTAGTTATTTGTAGGCATGTCGGTAGGCATAACTGAATACTACAGTAACGCACCAGTCACCTACAGGGAGTACAGTAAGCAGTTTCTTAATTAGTAAGGTGCTTTTTAAATTCCTGTTGATGGTCATATTAATTTTAAAATTTCAAAGTCTTCAGTAAAACCCCAGTAAGGAGGAAAGACCAGAATATTACAGTATTACGGAAGGATACTTCCTTTGCATTGAATGTTGTCTTGATGACACCAAAATAAAGCCTAACTGCAATTCAAAAATGCACAAAAGTCTTCTTTAGATTGTGTAGCTCCTTTGTATAAAACACCATTTCTTATCGCTTATCTTATTTCTCTCTTGACCAATTTAAAATAATGTGCACTTACACACTGCCCTTAGAATATGACTATTTGACCCACAGAGGCACTGTTCATTCGAATTAAGTACACTGGTATTTTATTACTTTTTCTTTGGCATTATCATATCCACTTGTTGTTTTTCCAAAAGGCTGTGGCACTTCAAACAACAAAGCAAAAGTAATTTCAAATTCCGATAATATCATATGACTCCAGAATGTGACATCACATACAGTACAGTAATAATATGCAGCCACAACAATATTATGTTTTTACAGTGTACGGTAAATATTATTCATCAAGTGTTTTCTGATGCGCTTGCTTACACTGTGCAGCTATTCTTCCTCATTATTCTCCTGAAAAGGTTATGCTACAATTAATTCATAAAAATTAATTAATTAAAATCCATTGCAAAACAATACAAGAATGCAAGAGCCACAAGGAAGGATTTAGTTTGGCAAGTAAGGCATTTTAGAACACATTTTCATTTTCAATGGTGATATGTAGACTCACTTATACAGCAGAGCTTTCACAATAAAAAACTTGAGTGAATTACCTTGCAGTGGGGGTACAGCAGTCCAAACTAAATCTAACCCAACAACCTTCCAGTCTGGAATCTGGAGTTCTAACTACCATTCCATCTTGCCGAATATGTTAAAATCAAATCATATCTGATCTAGAACCCTTACCTCCAGCCTGGTTCTGTCCACATCCCTTGGCAGTTTCACTCGAGCTCTGTTTGTTACTGCGAGAACTTCATAGGGGTAAACCTGGAATTGCAAAAACAGACTCTTCAATCTTAAATAAATTGAAAGAGATACACTAGTGCTAAGCTTTAAGTTAAAAAAAAAAGACAAATGGTCCAACATTTTCAGACTGTACAAGGAGGCCTTGAGCACTCTCTTTCAGGGAATGTAGCCAGTTTGTCTCACCTTGTACTCTGAAACAGAAATGAAGGAAAAACAAAAGTCAGAACAATTTCATGAGTTAATTAAATGTCCTTAGTTGCTCATTTAAACCTGAAAATAAACTTAAGATTAATGTACTGTATAAGAGAATGCTGGAAATGCATTATTATTTACGATTACTGTAAATATGCATTAGCACAGAAAACTAAATGTCCGTCTGGTATTAAAACCTCGACTTTTGAAAACCCTTTTACAAATTGCCTTAATCAGATTCAGAGCAATGTGAAGTATAAAGGTATCTGAAAAATGAAGTATGAAAATACTAAGAATGACCATGCGTCATTATCCATGACCATTCATTTTCCCTGTGTAATTTGGGACTGTGGAACAGCTCAGAATTTCCATAGAAATGACAAGAGTCTTACCTCTCATTCCCCAGCTGGAGTACTGCTCTGCTTCATATGAAGTGAGGTCTGAGGCCTGGGCAAAGATATAATACACGTTTTGCTTAAATCAGATATACACAGTACAGTACATCAGAAGGATAAAAGGCTACATCCTGTACCATATGGAAATAGAGTGACTGGAAATTTTGTAAGTGGTTGTTTTTGGAATATTTGACTAAAATTAGACTTCAAAAAAATCTATGGTTTCATTGTATACAGTTACAGTTCTAACATATGTATATATGTCAAATGAAAGACTTCATTTTCATGCATTTTTGAGACAAATATTTAGTTTCCACTCTCAAAAAGCTCTGGTCATGCTTCGCTATGCGATATGGTGGGCCTTTAGGATGAAGAACAGTCATTTGATAAAAATCAGGTGACAGACTTTGCTCTCTCAGAAACTGCTGACTTTGAAAGCATTTGATACAGCAACTGATATAGAGAAACAAAAGTCTACTTGTATCAAAATCTATACCTTATTTAGGTAATGACAATTTGTTATAATAGTTTGAATAAATAAGACTTTGTAAGCCTTGCAAAAATACATTTCAGAACCTCCTGTATTTTTGAAAGTGGCTTTTGTCTACTGTGCTCTAATGTGTATTTTAACCTCAAGAAAATGCTTTTTGTTACAATGTCAGGAAGAAAATTATGACAAGGAATACATGTATTTTCATTTGAAAACCAATCCCTGTTGCAAACAAGAAACATTGACATCTAGTGGAGAGATGCATTTTTACATTTCAAACATCTCTCAACACTGATAAGCAGAAATAAGAACACCAGAGGCATAATTTCATGATTGACCTCTTAAAAATGACATATATTTAAATCAAAATACAGACAGAAAACAGATGTTACCTTGAAATTACAACATTCTACAACAATACAAAATGTTATTTTTAAAAGCAGGCCTCTATGGGGTCTTCAAATGCAGCATTTAAAACAATTATGGTATTTACATAGTCCTAAAGAAAGCTGACATCACAGTAGTTAAATACAAATTTTAACTCTTTAAAACATATTATGGAAATACTGAAGAAGTTACAGATGGTAAAAATCTGCCCAACTGTTACCTATTAAACTTTTGCTCAAGTCTCTGAGCTTTTATCTTGTTCCTATGTACTGAAAATTCACTGACATTTATTGAAAAGCACCATATGAGCACAAGAATCAATAGCAGTATAAGATACAGTACCTATATGTTTGGTTAAAAAAGGTATCCCCCTCACATTTTAAGCCTTATTTTAGGTGGTATTGTGTTTTCTAATATGACTCTGGAATATTCCTGAATCTCTGACCAGCATTCAAACCCTTTAATATTTTTGAAGTACATATAAGTACATATTAGGCTATATTTGGTAACAGTTTAAGCAACAGGCTTTAATCCATCATGTTTTTACTTTGTTCAACATGAGGCGCTGAGAGGTGGCTTTGCGAAAAGGCCACCATCTTGACTCAAACCCAGGCCCAGTGGTGTGGCATTGAGCCAAGATGGCCACCTGATCCATCTAGAACCTGCAGAATGAGGCACAGCTGGTCTGAATGAGTAATTACTGTAGCTCTCAGGGGGAGTGAGATTCCACATGAGGGAAAGGAGCTGCTGGGATAGGCTTTTGCATGGAAACTGGCAAGCCCTTATGACTAATTTAGAGGCCCTATAAGACCAGCTACAGAGTGAAGAGTTGAGCTGAAATGATTACTGAAGTGAAAATTGTGATTGAGTGACACTGAGACAATCAAACTGAATACTCCAGTGTCTGGTGATTAATAAAGACAGAGACTGAAGGGTAAGAGAAAAGATCCAGTGACTTGTATGAGTAGAGCCAAGTGTACCAAAGTCTAAAAGGAAGAGGAACGTGTGAGCTTTCCCAGGTAGGAAATACCATGGAAGAGTTAGGATCCCAGAGGAGGTCCTATAGACCTGAACAGGCCACTTCAAACATGTAAACCTAAGGTGACACACTGGTAGTGTTAGGATTGTGGCGACATGTGTCTAACTAGATATCCTAGAGAGAAGATATCTTAGATCCTAGCTCTGGATATCAACATCAAATTAGTTTGTTCTGCATTTTAACAAATTAGACAGAACATTCTCAGAAATCACAGACGGATATGCTCAGAAATGAGCATTTAATAAAGATGTGATCTTTATTATATATATTAATTGAGATCACAAATATGTGATCCATACAGACCTGTTTATTTTGTTAAAATGTAGATTTTACCAATAAATAACAAAACAGATGATGTTTTCCATTTCATTCCTTGGCCAGAGTGAATTAAAACTTCAAACCACTTAATTAAACGCAAATTACAAACTACGTACTTGATGTTGGCTTTTTCTTTGCCAAAGGCATGTTTCATCTATATCATTGGACGTTTGATTCAATCCAGTCTCTTATTAACTCAGTTTTTCTACATTGTGTGACATTATAAGGCAATGCTTATGTTCAAATTAAACATCAAAAACATGCACTTTTTCCAGTTTTTCCAGACATTAGTTGCAACATCTGTCAGGATTCAGGGTTTTCATATTGCTGACTCACTGAGAGAGTTATGCAAATTACTGCAAAATGCAAATTGCTTTATAAATAAGATGTGCTGATCTTGCACAAACACTGGTCAAACTACTCATGATATGTTCAGAAACAGCATTTACTGTACATGACAATTCTACTACAGGTGACCAGGAGTAGACAACAGTGCTAACAAAACCAAACTATAAAAGGCAGTCTCTGATACCACGTCTGTAAGCTAACCAGACTGATTAATGTAATATTATTACAGTTTAAATAGGGACATTAGTTATTATATATTTTAATACAGAACATGTTTCAATTAAAATATGATTGTGTAGTAGGCTGAAAAACGTGTTTTAAATGAGCCATACCAATCTTATCAATCTTAACCTTTGATTTCTTTGATTGTATTTAGCTATTGGAGCAGATTTCTCCAAAGAAAATGAAATAAGGTCAAGCCAGTATGAAACAGTTAAAAGAGTACATTTCTATATTATAAGTAGTAAACAATTTCGAATCCCACAATGCTATTTTGTCTTCTTAATAATGGGAAGAGCAGACAATATTGTGTACAGTATCATCTTGGGCAGTTTATGTATGTGTGACAGCCTACAAATGAAAAAGAGCAAACCCTGAGAACTGTAAGAAAACATAGTGTGTCCGTAACACAATTTTTTTTAGACAGAATTTGCAAATGATACTTGTTTAATAGGTTGGCTGTCTGCTACAGAAAAATGTGGGTACCTGGTTCTGAAGATGTTTCGCTCTTGCCAGATGAAGTGAATGAGGGTGACTCTGAACAAAGTTTAATGCAGCATTCCCACAGATATCACTTCAAAGTAATAAGTCAGTGTGGAACCCACATGCAGCTGTGTTTGCTTTCAATACATGTGTTACACCACAGGCTACATCTGTATTCGAGTTCTACAGTATATGATGGGATCTCATTACTGCTCAAGGTGTGCCCAATTGCAGCACAAAACATTAATCATGGCTTAGCATTATTAAAGCTTTCATATCGGTAACATCTGTCTGTATTTGTCCAATACTGAAAGAACCTTGAACTAATCTTTTGAAAGCTAATGCACTCGAGGTGAAATGAACAACACAAAAACAATGTGTCATGCTGTATGTAAGTGTTCCTGTACATAAATTAGTGGATAGCCTTTTTAAAAAGAATGGTACCAAGAAGTTTGTATCTAACTATATATACTGTATATTAAAAAGTAGTCCTGAGCAATTTTGCTATATGAACACTAAAAATAAACTGGGTGTTATTATGTAAAGGTTAAAAGGTTAAAGGTTATTTATTTACCTTGTGGATTCCATTTCTACCATACCCAGGTAGGGAGGCTGATTTAGAATAAGGGAAACCTGAAATTTAGATAAAAAACAAGACATCTTTACATGGGACATTTCAACATATTTACTCAAAGATAGACATTTACTTCAAACCTCGGAGTTCCACTCCTCCAATTTACCAGCCTGGCAGTTGCAATACCAATTATATTTATGCATTATTTGAAATATCTTCTTTCATTGATTTCATGAATATAAGGTTAAATACTCCTGTGTATCCCTCCCTCTGTACTGTCTTGTTAGACATACAGTAGCTGGCACCTCTGCTTTTCTCCTATTCTGCAGTAGTTTGCTAACTGTGGTGTTTGAAAGCACATCTTTCCCTCTTCATCTCCTGCATATTCTGAAGATCAAACCCTTTGCCTTTTTAGCCAAATGAGACTTTTCCTTTTAAAAAAGATCAATATATGTTTTTAAAATTAACAGCAACCATTAGTGGCAGCAATGTTACCAACTTGCAATGTAGGCTGGATTGTCAGAACTGGGACGGGAGATCTTCAAGAAAGTGAGTTTGTTGTCATTACTGTATGTGGTGTTAATGGACCAGTAGGTGGCACTTTTGTTCTGGCCCAAAATTCCACTCCAACGCCCCAGTATGGTGACTAAGGACACTGTTCTTCGTTTGGATGAGAGGCTAGTGATATAAAATCTAATTATTCATGACATACAGAATCCCTGGGTTTGGAAAGGTGCTTTATATTATTTAAATAATAAATTTAATATTATTGTTGCAAAGATCAGGAGTAATGCAATTATATCTCTACTATTATTCAGATAATTGGGAAAGATATCTACAAATATTGAAGAATGAAATAGCAAAGGATCAAGATTCTTCAGTACTTCACAATTAAAAATCTTATTTTTATCTTATTGTGAGATGATGACCTCTACTTACTGGGCTGGGAGGAATCAATGGGAAGACTGCAAGTGGACGTTCTTGGGTCGATATCATCTGAACCAGATCTAGCGTCCATCTCACTCTTTAAAATCAACCAGCTTGTCTTCATCTACGTACACATGACAAACACCAAATAAATCAAATAATCAAATAAAGCTTTTGAAAAACATATCCAGGACCTGTTTTTGATCTTCTTCCCGTTCACAATACAGCATGAACTGTTTTTTGCATCCCTTAAAGTGTTCTTCTGAAAGAGCTAATAGAATTCAACAGATTTTTCTTCCTTGATTAAAATGAAGATAAAGCCCATAAATGAAAATAAGCATTTATATATACCATGAAAACTTTTTAAATCTTTTATCTTTTAAATAATCTTTTAAATTATTTTTCTTTTCAGAAGTATTCAGAGTATTATTTTTTTCCCAAATAAACTTACCTTTCTGCTGTCTGCATCATCTCCATCCTGCCAAGATGTCCTTAATACTGCAAAACAGTATCAATAAACATTTTTTCAATTGTATGCTGGTTAATAAAACACTCATTTCGAGCTGCTGAACCTCTCAATCCTTTTTGGATCTGTGACATAAGAGAGCAAAAACAGCCAAGTTTCAGATGTGAAAAATAAAAAAGCAGTGCCTCGTGCAATTTCTTACAGACGGACAGGTTTTTATGATGAATGATAACTGTAATACCAATGATATTGCTGATTAAAACCTACATGTTCCCAGAGCTGAACTGCTATCTTAAAGATCTGCGGTTAACATATTGTTCAGTGATAACTTTAAAAATGTTAGATACTCAGTCCTACTTCACCATGAAACATGTTGGATTACTGGTTTATTCTCTTGTTCTGTTCCATGTGGAAACTGTAAATCAATAAAAACGTTGAGATCATTTTTATTGATTTAAAGTAACACTAGTGGAGGTACTGTGGGTATATCAACCTCACTTCTACTAGCATATATGCAACAATGATTAATACCCCTATCTTCCCCGATACTGAAAGGGGACATTCTGTTGTTATACAAGGGGGCATCCTTCTCGTTCTGATCTAAAAGGAAATGTAAAAATAAAAAAACTAAATAGACTTCAACATTAAACTTGGGTTGGGTCACAATCCAGCTTTAAAGGGCAGTTTGTAAAAGGAGTTCTATTTTTTTGCATGTCTGCAAACAGAAAAGAGACACAGAAAAAAGAGACAGATATGAAAAAAATGTGTTTAAATTACCCAGACGTATGCTGAATATGACATGAAGAGAAGCAGCACTGCAAAATGGCAAACAGAAGTCATGCTTGTGTCACGTAATAAGGTTTCAAGCAGGTTTTGATGTTAATTCACATGATTCACGATAGAAACCACATAATCTGTCATCTTTCAAGCTGCCTATTTTTGGGCCACAGAGATAACATTTGTAAAGTGCTGAATACAAAGAAGTCTAAATTATTTGTAGTAGCTTTATTGTTGAAATTCACAATGACCAAGACATAAAGCACTCACTTTTGACAAAAAACATCTTACACAAGATATTACAGAAAATATTATTTTAATATTACTTTAAAACATACTGCATTAAAGGGCTTTCCTAATTTGTCTGTTACAGTATATGGGGATAGTTTTTCACATTTTTAAATGTCTAGTATATCTACTGAAATAAAACTTGATGGTATAGCGAGAACTACTACACAACTTACAAAATGAAGGTAACACTGTGTCTCACTGCCTGAAGAAAAACCTTAAGTAACCGACTGCAATATATATCATATATCACCAAATGAAGGAGACAGCAGGCAAATAGGCAAAGGCAAATAAAAAGAATAATTCAGCCACCATAAAAATAATTTAAAAATAACATTCATTGGACCTAAGCAGTAACTGGCTAAGCATGCAGATCATGCAGAAAATTGTTAAAAGGAGAGTGGACTGTACCATGCTGTTTGTAGATAGGGGGTTTTCTATAGATATTATCTTTTGTCCTAGTGTCTGAAGATGGAAAGAAAGAAAGAGGATAAAAACAGAAACAGACATAAGTCAAGGCTACAATCTTCCAAAGGCACAAAGGTATATCTTTATAGGCAGTGAAAATCAGCCCTTTCTTCACAAGCCAATGCTTGAAAAAGGATGAATCTGTGGGATACTGATTCTTTCATCATTCACTTTGAAATCAACAGTTCTTTAAAATAGGAAACAACCTCCTTATTTTAAAAATCATTCTAATGCAGAAGTAAACAACCAAAATCACTTGTTTTACACTGAGCACATAAGTACTGTAAATATAGAAAGACAAAAAAGTTCATTATTCAAATTGCCTTTGTTACTCATTTACGCTTTTCTTTTCCTACTGGCAGTTCGGTAGTATTATCACATTTTCAAAACAAAGATCACTTATTGGAAGGCATACTAAGAGGTTTTTTTTCTATTATGCAAAATTCATCCATCCATTTCCTAATGACTTCTTCCAATTCAGGGTCACAGGGAAACCAGAGCCTATCCCAGCAAGCAATCGGCGCCAGATGGGATACACCCTGGAGGGGATGCCAGTCCATCACAGGACAGAAAGACACCACACACTCACACCAGGCCCAGTCTTCTCAGACGTCAATTAAACTACCAGTACAGTAAGTCTCTGGACTGCAAAAGGAAGAGCACCCAGAAGAAACCCACGTGAACTCTGGGAGAACATACAATCTCGCTGCAGATAGCTCCCAGGTCTGGAACTGAACCCAGGACCAAGAGCAACGAAGAAGCAATGTTAAACACTGTGGCACCAATGCAGTTATTGTCACTTGGAATTTTGAAAATACTAAGGTCCCAATGGACAAATAGCCACAACACCAGTGCTAACTGGTATTTCCATCTACATGAGGCTCAATGCTCATTAAACTCCTCTCATACCGTATGTTCATTCAGATACACATTTTTCACAGTTCACATTAATAAAGGATCAAAAGGTAAAATGAAAGAGGATATACTGTAAATCCACAGAGAAGGATGTTAAATAATATAGGCCTCTTACGGAAGTACTGTATTTAACATTGATTTTCCAGAATTTGTTATAGTTTGCTAGAGTTTGTACACAAAAAACACCTTAGAGAGAAACTTTAATGCTGTTTTCAAGACATCCTATTTTCTAAAAAAAAAATAAAACATTTTCAATATTATTTTAAAACTATTTTTACAGGCTTCTTCACAGTATAATTTTGGGGTTCACTTTATTCACTAAAATGAACTCAGATTAAGGAATACACAACCTGAGTTCACTAATGATAGTTATGAGATTTGGAATTGAAGATAAAGTTTCTGTTTAAAAAAAAAATCTTTCAATAGCAGGTTATCTAAAACAAAAAATTCATACTTCTTTAAACATTAACATTTCATTTTTTAAATCTTAAGTATTATTTCTAATTAGCCTTCCACATGAAAGGGCATATTTTACTGAACACAAGAAATCCACAAGAAATCCTGTAAAGAGTGGCTTTTACAAAAATTCCAGTTGCTTATAACAATATAGAAAGGACTTTGCCTTTCTTGGCAAGGTCCTTTCTGTAGTTTCTGGAACTTCACACAATACAACATTAAAAATTTATACTTAAAAACTACAGTTTTCAAGACAATAGTAGTGCTGCTGATGCTTATAATTTACAAATTGTGTTCTTTTTGAATTAGAATAGTCACAGCTGAAGGTAAACATTTGCTTACCCTGCCTTGTCTTCAGCACATCTTAGTTTGTGCTACAGTATTTCTTATCGCCACTGAACATGAACTGCATGGGCTATATGAGAAACACTCCCAGATGTCATTTACAAAAGGAACCGTTTTCCATTACCGCACGTTAGACTTTCGGCAGTTTATTTTTAAGTTTAAAAAGTTAAAGAAAGATATAATGTTTTTTTCAAGGTATTTTTCTTCGATTGTGCCTAGTAACAATTTCAGGCGATGCACAACCGTTCTGAATAAATGTACAGATGGTGAAAATACAATTTCAGAAATCACAGATATGTATCCCTGAATGAATGGCAATAATATCAGCAAAGAAAAGATAAGAGCGTACTTCTGTTCATAAAAAGCACAAGAAAAATATCATTTACAAAAATGAAAGCCTGCGTAATCATGGGAATAGCTAACAATTTCAAAATCCTTCTGTGGAATCCAAAATAACTTCCAAAAGTATAAAAAGTTTTTTTTTTCATAGTCACAATAGTGAGAAGATTTATGACAAAAGTGCTTTTTTAGAGAAAAAAAAAATTTTTGTGGACACTTTTATACCTTTGGCGCTGTGGCAGGAGGATGTATTACATGAAGGGAAAGAAAAAGCACGGAGCAAAGTGTAGGGTTACAGCAAAGCCATGAAATCCTACCTGGTATATGGAAATGCCTGGGCGCTTGCACATAGGAAGGAGATTTGCTGTCTGAATATGCAGATAAGCTGGGGGTACTCCGACCACTTTCACTACCTCCAGGGGGAAGAGCAAAGAAAGTAGATAAAAGAAAATGGAAGGCAAAGTAGAAGAGTTACAAGCGTTTCAAGCTGATATATGAGCCAACTTGCTAATCCAGCCTCCCTTGAAGAATACTCATCAAATCTGACAAATTTTAGGAAAAAAAAAACATTTTCTCTTGCAAATGCATAAGCTTCAGAAGATCCATTTGCATGGCTTCCATAGTGTCTGGTTTGGGCTTCTTTGCTTGTTTGGCTTTGACTGCATCACATTTAACATTTAACTGCGTTTATTTAATTCACATTCAATTTACATGGATGTGCTAGGGAAGCACAGAAAACATTTGATTTGAGAAATGCCTACTGATAGCAGTCCATTTCTCTAACGATACAGTTTGGATTCTTTGCTTTGACAATCCTGCTGATCTTTATAATGAGCCACGGAGTGCAGAGCCCTTTTTTTCATCAATAACATTTAGAACATTTGGGTTCCAACATTTAGAATTAATTATCAGAAAGTGGTGATCACTTAGGCTGGATTATGAAGTCATTGCCACCTTTCATGCCCTAGCTTATGCATCAATGTGTAAGAAAAAAAAGGGAAAAAAATAAATAATTATCCAACAAGCACACCCTCTCTGCTTCCTGCACAGGACCGTGATGTTTTAGCACCGCAGTAAAATGAAGGCAAATGAAGTCATAGAGTGCCTTTTGGTTAGTAAAGCTTTTCAAGTTAAGCGGGTGCCTCCAATATCCATCGGAATCTATGTGACATCAGCAAATGCCATACTAAGCTAGTCGAAACAAAATAAAAAGAAAATCTCCTAGCCCCAGATGGATCGTGGTTTTGTCTTGCCACAATGGGAATGGGCTGCATCATTTAGTTACTTCATCGCTGCTGTTAAATGTCTTCAGTATTCCTTCACCTTTTCAAACGTTTTAGGAATTGCTGAATTATCTCTCCAGCATTACAGCTTCCTGTACAAAAAATGCCTTATTTTAAACACTGAAATATCCACACACAGTATACTGTTCTTGCTTAAAGCTGTATGAATACAGTTTGTCTGCATATAGAGAGATGACAAACAGGCCAGTTTGGACAATCAAATGCAGATGAGCGAGCGCACTTGTGGCAAAATTCCAGACTGCAATCAGGAACATCGGTGATGAGCTGAAATAAGCGGTGGCCCAACTGGGGCGGAAATCAGAGAAAAAGAATCCCAAAGCCCTCCATGGCGCCAGCTGTGAGCAGAAGTGCTGATCTGGAGCAGCAGGCACGGGCAAGCTATGATTGCACAAGACATCTGACATCTGCCTCTCCCCGCTGAAGGAAGCCCACACTTGATGAAAGTTTAACTTCCCTTACCCTAACAGAATAGACCTCACCGGGTGTAAAAAGATTCACTCTTAATTAGCTTTGAAAACTGGAATTTTTTACAGAAATGGCTAAATAACCACCTTTGAGGCAATGTACTTTGCATCTGTTTTTCTTTCCTAATTTTCAAAGCCTGCCTTCCTAAAAAGTACTGAATTGATCTTGGTGAGTGTGCTTTTTTTGTCTGGAGGGCTTTCAAAGCTTTCATGTTTTATAAAACCATTTATCATTTTACCCACTACAACTTAAAATCCCTGTACACAAAGTCTGTACAGTCTGCATCATTAAAAAATAAATGATAGATATGACAATAATAACATCATAATAAATCAAATATCTTTGGAATATGAAGTGATTATGCATACGTACAATATACACAGTAAATTGAATAAATTAACCACCCAATGTATGTGTTTTTTGACATTTTAAGAAACTTGAAATAAACAAATTATACCCATGTATGTCACCACAATTCAGATTTTCACTGAAGCTTAAGTAACTGGTTTAGCATATTCAGCTCATCTTAGCCCTTTTGAATAAGACATGTTTTTCTTTACAATTTTGGACAAAAAACAACACCCTCATGCTTTTGTTATGCAATTCTTTCTCGACTTCTAGTTTAGAACCCAATGGGCACACACAAAAAACTCTGTACATAGGTGCTGAGTAGTACTGTAATTAACTGCTTTCAGTTGTTAAGATTACCTCAGAATGAAACTGATGTGACAAATTCACAAAAAACGACCAAATCCAAGCACTCAAGTTCGAACGTAGCAGCCAACACACAACACAGCTGGAAATCAATGTAAAGAAACGAGCACTTTCCCTGCTGCCCATTACAGAGATCCTTCATGGGTATTATAATGTAGTTACACATTCTCATGCACAACACATAAAAAAAAACACTAGAAGCACAACAGCAACTCTGCACAAACTGATGAAGGACAAGAGGCAAACTGCCCAGTTCCTAGTCTGCCCTGTGGTTTTCAGCCAACACAGCTGGGTTTATACAGTTTTCACTGGGAAGTGCTTTACCGTGAGCTGGCAAACTGAGATGCCACATCTTATTTTCAAGAAGATCTTGCTTGTAGCCTGGAGGAATGAAGCACAGGGAGGTCATTGGATCTGGCCTAAAAGAAGCTGTGGGACCTCAAACTTCAAATCTGTTTCAGGGAGTGTGCTCCTCTACTTTCTTCTTGTACTATAATCTACAGTAGGTACTCCCATTTCTGTGTGATAGACTCTTATTAAAATAATATTTTTCATTAAATTTAATACATTTCAAATATTGTTTCTGTGAATGCAGGCATATTATTGGTTTGCTTCACTCAGTTATTGTTTTGCCCTTTAGATCAGTCATTGTCATACAGTATATTAATGTATCAATATGCTGTATCAACATTTTAAATTTTACTATTAAAAGAATTGTTTCTAGAGGAAGTTTCTAGAACAAAGAATTATTATTAAAGGAAGACAAAATATTAAATTAAAAAGAAAAGAAACACAGGAATGTTTATCTCTAGCGTATCTACATACTGTATGGTACTGTGCAGTACAATACTTTGTCTCACGGCAGTGGGAATAAATTGCCCCCTTTTTAGGAAATAAGTACTGCAAAAAAGCACTCAAACACAATCTGAGCTCTTTATTGAATGAGATGGAATATACTGTACTGTGAAGAATGTGGTACGAATGCTCCTAAGCCCATTTGATTAGTGTTTGTCAGAAAGAAGACAAGATCTTGGATAATGGCTGCAGCTCTGCTCCTGCTGCAATGTCATTGCCCGCTCAGAGCCTACACAGCCCCACTGCCTAGTGTCTGTTACCCCCAAAAGCCTGCATCTTCTACTGTCTAGGTTTCTAAGGGTTTATGTTATTAGGCTTAAATGAGTTGCAACTTTCACAGAGCTTGAAACCATCTACTCAGCTAAGACCCAGGCCACCCAGCCAACCTATCACTCTTTCACTTAGCCTTCAAAGTCTGGACCTTAGTGGACCACAGCTACAGTAGAGGGGTCTAGAGGAAGGGAGCTGCAATTCCCTGAACATATAGTGTTTCTACCATCAGAAAACAAAACTGAGTAAATGAAATCGATCATTAAAAGGGAAAACACTTAGATGTGGGATTTTTAATCTGTGGAATATTCCTATTAAATATTACCCCAGAGATCTGAAAAAATTAATGTTACGTCCCAGTAATCTTAACATAATACTAAATACAAACTGAAAATAACAGGTTTTTAGTTCTTACTTTATACTATATAGTATGTGTACTCTAACTGTGATTGTTAGCTTGTATAATCTTTTATTTTAATTTATGAGTCTTAGAAAACCATATAGTTCAGGTGGGTAGCTGCGTCAGCATGCGTAGGCTGCAAAGGAACAAGTAATAGGTTTATTCCATGTTGAAAAAAAGAAGAAAGAGAACACAATGTTTCGGCTGTGGAGCCTTCTTCAGAAGTCAAACCTGAAGGTGACACCTGAAGAAGGCTCCACGGCCGAAACATTGTGTTCTCTTTCTTCTTTTTTTCAGCATGGAATAAACCTATTACTTGTTCCTTTAGAAAACCATATTATAGCTTAGACCGTAAAATATTGATGAAGAAAGAAAAAATAATAAATTCTATTTAAAAAAAGAAAGAAAGTGAAAAATAGAGCTTTATACAACGGCGGTGGTTCATTCCATCTTCACCTGCATTTATCAAAAGTGTATTATTTTTTGGTAACAAATACTATCACTGTACAACAGGCCTGAGAAGCTGCTTATTGGAAATATGTGTGACCACTGGGGGAAGCTGTAGTGAACCATGTGTGCAGAGCTGAGAGTTACCTGGCCTGCTGTAGTGCTGAGGAGAGCGCGATGGAGTGTAGCGGCCGTATCCCAGGGAGCTGTGGGAGCTGGGACTGGAGGCCCTCCTCTGCCCAGGGGATTTGTCATCGTGGTCACCCTGGCAACAAAGAGCCATGCAGAACAAAATACACCTATCAGATCCATCAGAAGGACTGTCAGCACCAGACTACAATCACTGGCAAGGACAGGCTTTGACATTCAGTATAATGCAATACAAACAAGCTTTATTGGAATTAGATGTTACACAGACATTTTCTTGCCCCCTTCAACTGCTATTGTATTTTGTAATTGATTATTTGTTCTTTTTTAAAACTGTTCCAATGAAATTCTGAACATTTTGGGCATAATATAAAGGTATGGCAAAAACTTAAGGAAGGAACTGTTCTCAAACTTCAAACTATGGAACCTCTAGGTTTTAATGATGATCATGAATATTCTCTTTGTATCCTTCTTGCATACTAACAACATATACAGTCTATCTCTGATAGAATACTATTAATTAAGATATTTCAATTTATTTGTATTTAATTTTATTATTGAACAACAAATATACATACCATGCTGTATATTCTATTATAATGCATATACATAACTTGATTTTACTCTGGAACTTTCTTTGAAGCCAGTAGTTAATAATGGATTCTTTTTGTCACTGAAGTTTTAATAATGTCTAGATTATTTGCAGGTTAGGTAAATAATAATTCAGTTCATTTCAAGCCCTGATCAGGGTTAAATAAACTTTGAGGTATTCATTTGGTAACACTCAGGAAGGTCAAAAACCTGAAACATTTGTTATTCTCATACTCTACATACTGTACTGTATTTCAGTTTATTCCAGTCTGTCTGTGACAAATAAATAAAAAAAACTCTGTTTTTGAGCTTGTATACTGTTTGTCATGAAATCGAACCCGAATCACAAGTTTACCACAATGCATATACAGAGCCTGGTACATGTCATATTAAAGCTAATTCCAAGAGAAGGACAGTTGGCTTTAACTATGTCATTATTAAACACTGAAACAAGGATGTAAAAAGACTGAGGAAAGAACTTCCACACTTTTAAAAAGTTATTTTCTTTTATTGATACATCAGCAGGTTATAAAATTAATGAGGATGAGGAAGCAGAGCAAAAAAAGAATAATAAAAAATATTAAAGAATAATTACTAAAATACTGTTTTGAGATATTAAGTCTAGTGTATAGCAATTAGACTAGGGTTAACTCTTTGTATATGGTATATTTCAATAATACATACAGTAGTATAAATTAAATTGTTTTCATTCCTTTACTTAAACAAGTCAATTGAGAAAAAATCAGATTTACAGTGCCAACAAATTTCACAACACTATAAATAATCTTCTATTGCTTTACGTTTCACTTAATGCATTTTTAAAATTTTTATGTGGCAAAACATCCTCTTCAAGCAGTGCTTTACTAACAAAATGACAGAGATGTTTTTTGCAAATGTAGATAGGCAACTGAAGTTTCCTCTTTTAATTATTTTTCTTGTGTTCATCATGTCATTTGTTTCATGTTTGCCTTTCCCTAAATAGACATTGTTTAAACCTGTATCAGTGCACAATGCAATAGTACTGTATAGTGTTACTTTTTTAATTGTCCTGTTTCTTGCAAAATCCAAAAATCATGTCTCTCTTTATTGAAGGAAATTATATATAATTATATATATTATCTCCTCTTTTAGAAAAAAAATGACACATCTCAGGATAAGTGGTGACACTGATATCTTTGCCTTAAGATTTTTTAATTACATTAACACCTAATGGACTGAACAGAGAATTAGATTTTAAACATTTGTTTTTGTTTTAAATAAGAATTGATTAAGAAAAAAATGATAGTGTTTATTTAGTACATTTAATTGTTCTTCCAATCACCTTCCTTTCACATGGAATAACAACAGTACTGTAGATATACCATGTATATACAGTATATATACAGTGTATGGGATTTATGTAAACTTCTTCTACAAAATATCTAACTCCAGAGATACTGTACATGTTGTACATCTCATTCTATAATCATGATTACTTTAAAATTAAAAGAAAAAGTAAAAGATGAATGTTATTGACCTTCGGTTTAACTATGTGTAATGCTGATGATTAAGAAATGTACAAAACCCACGTACAGTATATAAGACGTTTTGTTTTACCTCAGTGGGTGTTGGAGAAAGCAGCTGGGGTGACTGTAAGTGAAAAGCAAAATAAAAATTAAAAAAGCGAAAAATAAAAATGAAACTAAAATCCGGCTTGAAAATGTCCTAAAAACTAAGATGCTGGATACATACTGTAGCGTCTTGAACACATCCACAAATTGGCATATCCGATCAGTAAATGGCAAATCAAAAGACACATTGTTATAAGCTGATCACAAACAGGTAAACGCTTATCTAAAATTGTTTTAATTAAAATTTAAAATCATTTTCAGAAAAATAATAAAGGAAACTTCTGAAATACCCCAGAGTTGTGTTTTATGCAGCAGAAGTGTTTGATTTAGTTTTGGCTTGTTACCTCTCCATAATGTCTGTCTTCTGATATATAGCTGATATATGGGGAGTAGGTCAGCATGTCAGGCCGGTCAATGTTGTAGATGGCTTTAACTTTAGGGAGCGCAGCCAGATCCTTGTAGTCAAGAAGCTCATCTCCAAGCTTAGCCTAAGAAAGACCAAAAAAAAACATGAGAACAGACAACGATTTCTTGCATAAACATATGGGGAAAAGTTGTTCCTATTCGTTATGTTTTTTGTATAATCTTGACATCGTTCTTTAGTTTGTTATCCTTTTTAAGATACACAGTAAGATTGTTTTTCTTCTAAAAACTTTATCTGAAATTAAACAAAACAGAGTAGTGGCCCTGCACAGATCAATGTTTACTTTTAATTATTACATTTAAAATGATTCATTTTCATAGGTATTCAGATTAATATCAGAAAAGTTTAATTGATATAAGGGATTTATACAGTACCATGCCATTACCTCATGCTTAACCATTAAAAGGTCTGTTCCAATTGAACATTCAAAAATTGTAGATGTTTTACTCACATAGATGACACGGCTGGGTGACCCAGATGTGCTCGATGCAGGCACAGATGTGATGCTTTCTGAAGAAGTTCTTGTTACCTGTAAGATGAAAGACTCTAAGGCACAGAATGTAGTTTTGCAGAATAATTAATTAAATCAGACAAAGAACAGTGTTATTTATAAGATACAGTAGATGCTGTAATACAAAAAACATCAAAAGAAACTTACCACCTTATTTATGGTTTTCTTAAGAAAACTATAAAGTACTGTATAAAAAAAGGCGGCTACTGTTTAAATATTTTTGGCATGATTTGGATTAATAAATCATTAATGACCAACTCTGATATACTGAACTATAATACTTCATTAGATATAGACAGCTAATTGGGCACAGGCGATGAGATCATTTACGAGATCATTATTTTGAGATCATCAAAATAAAAAAAAAACACAGAAAGGGACCCTTTTGCCCTTGAGTCTTGACAATGTCAGTGTATTGTTGCTTTCTGAGGTATTCACATCCAACAAATTCTAACATGGCAAGCCGTTACAACCTTTGCAAGCACAACGAGGGAGATCATAAGTCATGACACCTCACCAAGATCAATGTAGAGGTCATAGTGTGATGGTCTGATCAGGAGTCTCTACAGAACATTCCTTGTAGTGATTGATGGCAACGCGACAACAAGGTGCTCATTTGATCAAGTCCCACGATCTCACCTACTACACTTTCTGCAGGCTCATTCTGACAAGATAACGTTCCAGCACGTCAATGTACATCTACATACTATTCATGTAACAATGGCTTTCTTATAAGACACCCAAAGAAGGCTCCACAGCCGAAACATTGTGTTTCTTTTCTTCTCTTTTCAGCACGGAATAAACCTTTTGTCACGCCCGACATCCCTCCCTAGAGGGCGCTCCACTACTCCTGTTATTGTACTTGTGATTAAGCTATCCAGGTGTACCTTCTTAGGTGTCTTATTTAAAGACTAGCTCCTCCAGTCCTCGGGGCTCATCATTAGGGTAAGGATGTCGCGAGGCCCGCCTGGCACCAGGAAACCCTACGTCCGTCTCCTGAGAGCATAGGCCTCATCCCCGACACTTCCCGCTTCCCGTCACCCTTGGACCTCCATGTTTTGTCTCTCCGTGTGTTCCCCCCTCCCGGGGATTTTAACCTTGTCACGTCCCAGGATGGATTACTCGCTGATGGACTCTTGGACTGTGCCCTGACCTGCCTTTGGACCTGTTTGGATTTGGATGCCGTTCTGTCTTCCCCGTTCACTGTTTCACGTATTGTCACTATTATTTTGTGCACTATTAAACCCCTGCATGTTTCCTTTTACCACGCCTCCTGTTTTCTCCAGCTCTTACCGCATCACATAGGGTCTACTACAAGACCTGACACGGATCTCAGTCCGTGTTCGTGACACCTTTACTTGTTTCTTATAAGACTACAATGTGACAAATAGGCCATGGATGCCATGTTCGCTACACTGGAGCACTTCTGAACATCTGTGGGATTAGCTGGCGTCTCTTGGCATCTAGAACTCAAGAGGCCAGTGAATGGACACATGCTTGTTCTGGGACCACGAAAGGAAAAAGAGACAGAATCCTGCAAGAGAGCATCTGCAAATCTGGAGCAAAGCCTGTGTCACAAATGTACATCTTGTATTGCTTCCAATGCTGCCCACAAGCGCTACTTGCCTGACTTTCACAGTAGACCTCTTGTTTATCACATGTGTTGATGACAAATTTTAATCAGCAAAATAAATTGGCCAATGTTGTGTCTGTTCAATGCCCCCGCTACACAAATATTTTGTAATTTTCCTGTAAATAAGTTGCAGTTAGAAATGACAAGCTTGTTGTGATGCTCAGTTTAGAAACATAGCTGCTTTTTTATGAAGTCTAAATGGTACCCATGATCTTTGGAACCATACGATATTTTAAATTGAACAAAATATCATTAATATACTTTAACAATTCATTATTATACTTTCATAAATAATTTGGAGTTATTTCAAAATTCCATGGTTGAAGTCTATTTCAGTGCCACTTATTATCTCTGAAATACAGTTTATTATTACATACTGTAAAGGTTCACAGGATGGCTTTGAAAGCTTTTTGCAACAATGCAGTATTTATCCTACAGTACATATCTAATTATTTTAAAATTATTTTTAATTAAATTTATAATATTATTTAGTTTATATTATCTATGCTTTGTCTTACCACATTTGTACTTTTTACATTTTATTTCAGAAGAAGAGAAAGTTTTTGTGCTGTTGCAAGAAACTTTGAGAAGCCGCCTTCCAGCTAGCCAGCTAGCAAACCAGCTAGCCCTGTAAATATTGCACAAGGCAGCTGGAGGTAAAGAACATATACTGTACAGTACACTTTGATTGCCTATAGTTGGTAACCTCTCTTTTCTATAAAAATGAAACAAAGGCATTCTTATTCACAATTTTCTCCAAAAAAATTAAAAAGCATCAAATTGACAACTTCTTAACATGGGACTGTGCAAATGTAATATTTAGTATTAGTGCCCACTAGGTTTAGTCTACAGCAAATACTGTATTGGTGAAGTACTTTGACTACGCAGAGTGCCGAGCCACAGACACTGGTTCACACTGAGTTGGACAGCAGCTGCAGTACATTTAAACAGCGCTTTATGACAGGTGAGTTATTGGAATTGAGCACACACTGTGTTTGTAGTGAAGGACTAAAATTATGTAATTATCTGTATCACACTGTATCATTATGAACATACCGTAGTAGTTCCTTCAAATCAAAATTAAATAATTGACCCTTAATGCAATTAAAATGTAATAATCTAATTGCTGCTTATTTGTACGAGTGTCAGTGTTTTGTAGTTACATTTTGTGCTTCAATGCATGGATTGTCAAAAATGGATATTTGTTAATAAGCCAGTAGTTACAATATATATTGATGACTTAAATTATCTTTTTGATCACTTTCTTGGGATGCTGTGATGTGCGGCTGCAATTTTGCTGTAAAAAAGCAGGCTGACATGGTCATTGTAATTCATTAGTAAAATCTGCAGGGCTGTAATGATATGGGGATATCAGCTCCATTTACTGTATGGTTCTTAAGTTTTCTAATATTTTGTATAAGCTTTTGAGTTTCTGCAGAGCACTAAGCAGACTCCAGTTAATGCATGCAGACAGCTGCACACTACAAACCTGGGAAGAACCGTCATTGAGGAGAATCCGGACCTGCTTCTAGAAGGAGCCGTGTAAAAAGGGATTATATTCTCCTGAGCCTGAGTTCCACAGATTTATGCAAAACAATAGATACCTTCTGTTAAGGTACCTACTTGAAAACTCTGCAATGTATCGTGTAAATTCCACTGTACACTGAGAATACAGCTACTATTCTTCAAGTTTAGAGAATTTTCTCATTATAACAGTACAGAAGATACAGATACTGTTAGCAGGTAAACTTTTAAGTAAACTGTAACTAATACTTTTGAAACAAAATATTAAATTCAGTAATGGATCCATCAAGAAGAACTAAATATATGCAGAATAACTCAATACGTTGTTGTAAGTTTCAAAGCGTGTCCTCTTCACACAACAAGGTCATTTTTTTACCTACAGTATTTCTCACCTTATGTTTCTCTTCTACTCTGGCAGCCTGTCTGCAGGGTGGATGCCAAATAGAAGAACCTAAAAGAAACCAATAGTGTTCATGAGCTTGAATGTTTATGGTGGAATTTAAAACTAAACAAACCCTCAAATGATTTCACATACCACTATTTTAAAATGTTTAAGTCAAAAGCTTAATTTTTCAGTAGTCAATTAAACCAAATGGTGCAAAACGTTCACAGCAACTTGTTTAAACTGTAAGTTTGTTTTGGGAAATTTACACAAAGACGTAATCACTCTATACTGGTAGTTTAAGTAATTTAAAACTACAGTACTATTTTTACACGTAGCTAAAGTCATTAAGAGTTGCATACTGGCATACAGCATGAAAGCTAAAGTAGTTTGAAGATAGAAATAAGAGCAAACATGACAGGTTTAAAGCAGGCAGCTGTATTAAAGTGCTGCGGAATGTTCCTTCAGTGTTTAGTATTTTGGTATAACAACCAGAAAGTTGTTGTTTTTGATTATTGTGCTTAAAATGCACTAATCAATCAAAACTTTATTTCCCAGAGTGCCCTTTAAGAAATGTGCTGTATGTGCTGTATCATAATGTTTTGTTTGTTCAATACTGTTCAAATACACAAGAAAATAACATTTAAAAGGCTGATTGCTTACCTTGAAGATACATCTCTTCTCCCTCTCCAAACATCTGGTTACACCTGACACATCTTGCACAAGACGGGTGGTAATGTTTATCACCTGCCTACAAATAATAAAATAATGAAGTTGAATGACTTTTTATGCAAAATGTCTCTCAAAAGACTATTCCTCCTTCTTTGTCCTGTAAGTTACTGTAGATACTACTGGTTTTCTCCATCTCATTCCTGGTAATCAATAACATCCTTGTTGTGGACACATTTTTTTTCTTGTGGGTCACTATGACTAACAACAGGTGGCTACAGTGTGCTCTCTATAATAAGTTTTTCATTTTGTAGGGGTGTTACCCATTGGCCCTTACCAATCATGGCCTCCTAATAATCCCCATCTATGAATTGCCTTCATTACTCTGCTCTCCTCTCCACTGACAGCTGATGTGTGGTGAGCGTTCTGGCGCACTATGGCTGCTGTCGCATCATCCAGGTGGATGCTGCACATTGGTGGTGGTGGAGGGGGGTCCCCATTACCTGTAAAGCGCTTTGAGTGGAGTGTCCAGAAAAGCGCTATATAAGTGTAAGGAAGTATTATTGTAAATGTAATTACTGTACATGTGTAATCTTGTAAATGTTATGCTATAAATTGACCAAAAGGGGGAGCTATGACACAGACCTAGAAAAAAATTGTCCCTTTTCAATCTGTACTGACGTCCACTTAGCACAGGGACTTAAAAGGAAGGTTGAAAGGAATCCTATTCTGTGACAGATTAATATTTTAAGTAATATTAAAAGAATCAATTTATATCATATATATACATATAATACCCTAATCTCTTTCCGGTAGTGACTATATTACTTGCCTCAAATAAGGACTTCATATATTATACATATATTTTTTACATAAAAGTCTTTTAGTTATTTACAAAGACATGTTGAGTTTTATTGTTTTACATATACACATGAAGACCAAATATGACTGGATATTCACTACAATAAGAAAGCAATATTGTTTCAACAAAGATTTAGAAATGAAGAGCAATTCTGACACAGACTTCTTAGAACAAGCAACAGTAAAAGTGGATATAAATCGTGCACTAATATTTAGATTTTTAAAAGCTTTTTGATGATATCCCTTGTGAAAGAAACATTCTTAAGCTTGTTTCCAAGGTAAAGATTGTGGTAGATTGAGAACTTGAAAATGTGGGTGAAAATACTAGCATTTTAGGGGACTCATTAGAACACCTGGCAAATGACATTTCATGCAGTCTACAGCAGAGTATGCATGCAGATAGCAAAAATGTACACTGAAATCATAAGGAAACACTGTCATTCATAACAGCTGTTGTCTTTCATTCTCTGAAGAATACACTTCAATTCAGAGCCCGGCCAATTGAGCTACTTATATAAAACCATAGCAAATGGGACTATCATGCACTGATGACACACTATGAGCATGTAGTCATCCTAACGGGTAACCAAAACCACAGCTCACTCTTTCAAGTCAAAATCTGAAACCAGAGAGCAGATTTATTTTTTGGTTCACTACAGTCTTTTACCCAAGGATGGTACTTCAAATGCTCAAATGCACTTCCAAATTCACTAGCCTGAAGTCAGATTATCTCCACAGCCATTCTGTTGCTGTGATCTTCTCTTGCTGCGTGGCAAGTGTGTTTCTGCCAACCCTTCTCTCTAAACTACAACTCACACTATAAAAGAACAGCAGTGGTACTGACTGATGTTACAGCTTGTACTGACATTCACCCTAAAGCAAATTCTGGATGTCAATCTGTTTTACTAGCTTCTACTCGCTTCTGGGATTAGACCACTGAATGGTCTTTAGAGCTCAATCAATAAAAATACTCCATATCAGACCTTTAATGACTTTATACAGGTTTAACCATCTTCACCAAAAAGACAATTTTTTAACTAACACTTTTGTGTAACGTCATAGAATTACTTAGAAATACCTGTCACAATAGCTATTATTATTATTGAACATATTCCACAAAATGACAAACGAAAACACTCAATTTTCCTGTGGCCTGTAAAAAGAATTAATGAGACAAAAGCGATAGCAACACCCATTTGTGAATGCATGCTCTGTACGTGTTCATGATTGTTTTGGTCACTGATAGTCATGACAAAGAAAGTGAAAGAAAAAGACTGAATGTTAGCAACAATCAATTTTCCTGTCTTGAGCACACTCCTTTTTTATTCCTTCCTGGAGGAGATAAATATAGATCACCCTTCACCCAACAACGTGTTTCAGCCATATACTCTAATGAGCTTGCTTCTTTAATATCTGCCTACTGAAGATTCATTCAGACATTTATTGCTTACTGTATATGCTTCTTGTCATTTTTTATCAACATTTCTTTCTCGAAAAAGTGTCCTCAGCAAAACGTTCAATTTTGTCTTTAGAGAACAAACAAGTCATAAGATCTAGTCTGCCTATCAGGTATTCTATTTTTAAGTGATACTATTTTGAAACTATGTAGTGAATTTTCTCTTTAAAGGGCGATTCTTGATAAAGAAGACTATTTTGTAGGTAGAAACATTTCTCAGATTAGATTCTTTTTAAAAACCAAGGATACAAATAACATAATTTTATTCTAAAAAAATATATTCTTATTTCCATGTAACAATAAATATATGATTTTGCATATAAACTATACTATTCAAGATGTGGTTGTTCTTTACTTCTGAGTATTTTGTTAGAAAAAGGCAAAAAACATTGTTCGGATGCTGACTGGAACAGCTAATTAATCCACACATATTTCACACCCAAGACCGGGTTTATCATTCGGGTTCAAGGAGCGGTAAAATGGATACAGCATACAGTATTTGAGTTGGTGTCCAGTGTCTAATAGACATGAACCAGAGGACTTGGACCATAAGGGGTCTTATGTACAGTATGAGCAAGGAAGTCATGGACAGACTATTAAAAAAGTTTTTTTTAAGAATGAAAATGGACCCATTAAGAATGAAAGGATGGACTTCCTCATTTTGGAAATCATGTCCGTGAACTTAATCCACAGCTAGCCGTAGTTAGTGATATACAGTAGGCTATGAAGTGGCATCTTCTTTGTTATCAGAGGTATCCCCCTTTAATTTCCAGATATTTATTCAAACAGATTTAACACAATTGTGGGTTTATTGTGTTATTTATTCAAACAGATAAAACACAATTGTTTATTTATGGTACTCTTGACTTTCCTAATAGCAGCATAACAACCATTTCACTTTGCTGCATGATTTCAGAAGTGGGCATTAGTGGGGAAAATAGCCATAGCAAATCAGCTTACACCTTAGGTCCCATGTTTTCCATCACTTAGGCATTATAAATAATTATGGGGTTAGCACTGGCATTGGTAATAGCAGATAACGTCTAAACAAATTTTCAAAATACAACGTAAACAACAGCTTCACCCAAGAAAAAGCTGTAACCCAAGAAAAATCATATAAATATATAACTTTATATAAAATCTATTCAGAATGCCATTTGAAGAAGTTGTTAAATATTTTAGGAGATATGCTGTACTAAACGGATGCCACAATCAATAAGATACGTCAAGTCCCAGCACAACAGATAAAAGTACCTCATAACTTTCCACAACTTTTCTTCAAAATCTATTCTATTTTTCATTGGGATTTTTTTCATTCCTTTTATGAAGTCAGTACAATGATAAACACAAACCTTTTTATCCCTACAGGAAGCCTTACTTTACTCAATCACCATAAAAAATACACATTCAGCAAACTTCTGTCAGCCAACACAACCGTATTACCCTTTTCTCCACTCCTTTTCTAAATGAACTCCAAAGGGTCATTGAGCCACTGGTATCCTTGAATCAAATGGCATGGCATTTCAATGGGAGACCCCTGCATGCTAATCATTCCAAAGGGTGTTTTACGCTGGCTAATTGACATTTGAACTACGTGTGCATTTTGATAGCACTGCATCACAGTTCATACTTTTAAAGAAATCATTTGAATACTAAGTGGAAAAACACATTTCTGAGCTTTTTCGAAATTTGTTTAATTCGTTTTTTGTTATTCCAAGGAAGTGACAAGTCTTGTGTTTTTTATCTATTAAATACTATGCCAACACTTCAACTGCTCAGAGTTCTGGCTCAGTTAACCACTCACACACAGAACTTTCCTGATAATATTCTGATAACTATTCTGATAATGGAAGCTGATATAATTTTGGGAAGAATGAGGACTGAAGTCAACCAGGTATATTCATTACTGATTTTGCTTTGCTTTTGGCTTTCCCGTAAAATCTTGCAAGTGTAAGGACTGTTGGCTTTGGGGTCAATTTTGTTAGATGTAAGATGTTATGTGTTTAATCTGTTTATTTGAAATATACTGCATATTGAAAGGTCAGACATATAATACTTTCCCAATCTGTGTGTTTAATGCTCCTACACAAAAATATTCTTTTCCTCTCATGGAGGCATAAGCTTAAACTAAATTCAGACAACAACACATTTTTAGTCTTACCTCTAACACTTTGCCTGTGATGTACTTCTTACACTGTTCACACTGAATGCCGTACATTGCGTGGTAGTCGACCTCACAGTAAGGAACCCCATCCCTTGAACAAAAAAACAAACAACAAACAATTGATCAAAAATGTTACAAATATAGAAAAAACAAAACTGCCATACACCGTGCCTTTAATTTGTTTTTAATTTAATGTCTAAACTTGTCAGTTCAGTATATAACATGGCAAATTGGGATGGTAGCTCATTTCACTTAATCACTATTAATAACACAAACATTAACCTTGTGTGACACCAAGTTTAGCACAGGAGTCCATTAGCTGAAAGCCTTGTTGCCAAGGGCACGTCTCATTTGATCAGACAAAAAATAAGTAACACTTAATCCATCTACCCATTTACTAACCTCTGCATACATTTTAGGGTCACGGGGGAGCTGGAGGCTATCTCCGCAAGCAATGGATGCAAGGTGAGATATTCCCTGGATGGGACGCAAGTCCATCTCAGAGCACACACACACAGACACACACACTCACGCCAGGGCCAATTTTCCCAAAAGCCAATTAACCTACTGGTATATCTTTGGGATTGTGGGAGGAAACCAGAGCACCCAGAAGAGACCCCCACACACAGATAAACACCAAGCAGACAGCACCCCAGGACCAGAACTGAACCCAGGGCTGCAGCACTGCAAAGCAACAATGCTAACCACTAACTGCTGCTCATAACAATTAACTAAAAGAGACATGTAATATAATCTATACGTACAGGACAGGTATCCACGATACTGAATTTACAATACAAACCCGAGGCTAAATCACTTGCGAGCATGAAACAAAACAGGTTTATCAAAACTACAGCTTGATCCATGAACTGATCCATGAACTGAATGCTAAACACTAATGAAGACAAAACCTTTCTAAAACACTACCTAATAATGTATTCCCTAGAAGAATCTGCAAAGAAAATATAAAAAAATGAAATGAGTAACAATTATAATAATTTAATGCATTTTCCACATCACTTTTCATCCTAAAGCCCTTCATAGCAAGGGACCCACGTCATCCAGCAATGAAGTACAGCCCACAACTGGGTGACTCAAAGCAGCCATGATGTTCTAGCAGATTCGCCTACACCTTTTGCATTAAGGGGGGACATTACAGTACGTAGGCCAGACTGAGTAAGCTTGAAGTGGACACCTACACTACTCTTCCATATAGTAATATGGGATCCTTAATGACCACATGTTGTCAGGACCTTGGTTTATCTTTTTATCTGAAGTACAGTACCTCTTACAACATTAATACGTAGGGACACTGGACATACTGGGGCATTTGAATGGAGATTCTGGTCTGCAGGGATGGTCCTCCAACACCACATAAAGCAGCAACATGGATTTCCTTAGAGGTCTGTAATCTCAGTACTGACCAGGCCCAGGCTTACTTAGCCTTGGAGATCAGGCTGTGAGCTGGGAGTCACAGTAGTAAAGGACAGAATGATACAAGGGATACACAGTTTTTTGTGCACATTATTTGTATGGCATGTAATGCTCATAACTGTATCTTAATAATGAAAATCATTTAAGATCTTATCAGTAAAAGAATGAACTGGACAGATGTTGACAGAGAATTTATCAAAGATACTAGCTGATCAGATGCAGTAGAGACTTTAGAGATCAGTGATCATTGAAGTGTTAGAGCTTCACTTCAGTGACAATCACAAGTAATGGCGAAGGTAAAAACAATGAGAAACACCATATGACAGACACACAGATGACCCCAGGAATGCACCAGAATAAAATAAATAATATAAAAAAGAAGACAAGCGTTTGGTCTTACAGTACTTAATGTCATTTTGATTCCTGAAAAAGCGCTTTGAAACATCTACAATGAACATATAATATATTTTCTATAAATATTAAATAACCTCACAAATGAAGTACATTCATGATTTAAGAATATGATTTTTTTAATTGTGACTAAAAGTTAATGGTATTGACATACAACTCCAGGAAATCAATGTGATTACAATTATGAAAAAGCCTAGGTGTACAGTTTGAATATAGTGTCATGATCGTTACTCCTCCTCTTAAGGGTGCTCCAGCCCTTCCTCGTTTTGTCCCATTACCCACACCTGTTCTTTATTCCAGCCCCTCTTCTGTTCCACCTTATAAGCCAGATGCAGACGTCATCCGGGGCTTCTCATTGATTTCCGCATCGTGAGAGCCCGGGTCCTGGTGTGTCTGGCTCCGTTATGTTTTTAACCTTCAGTTCCTGCTTCCCCTCCCTTTGCCGGTCCCGACCCGGTTCATGGTTTTAATCCCCGGATGGATCGCCTGGTTAAGGACTCTTGCTTTTGTGTTGGATTCCCTGTTTGGACTTTACATGGATTGTTTGCCTCGGCCACACCTCCCTGGATCACCAGCACCCCCTGGACACGCCCCCTGTCTCCAGACCCTTTTCCTGCATGACTATTTTTCCCCTTGTGTCTTCACAATGCTGGATCGTGTCATCCGCATAGGGCCCGGAAAGAATCGGATCGTGACATATAATTACCATTTCCGAGTTTGCATAAAAACTGATTCAATAAAAAAAGAAAGAAAATACTTCAAAGTTCAAATAATTTATTAAAATACTGCTTATGGTTAAAAACATAGAGCAGTTTAGGCAGTTAGTATAAACACATATTGTTTTGTAATTTCTGAAAATAATATCCCTTATACAGGGTATAAGGTACAGTAGGTGACCCACATTCAATTCTTTAAACATTTTTTGAATAAACACAAATGAAGGATGAATACTGAACTCTTTCACATAAAGATATCTTTATAATGTTTAGATCATTATGGGACTTCCCTTTTTGTTCTTAATAAAACATGAAGAAATAAAAGGTAAACATTTTAAAAGTATAAACTAACAATATAGTCTTACTTCCTACAATGGAAATCCAGGATTTGTACAGACCAATACAGTACATCGCAAAATCACAATAATTGTGACTGTAAATGTATTTTAAAATCCTTTTTGTTTAACTGCGTATTGAGCAATTTTATTATCGTGAAGTAATCCAAGAAAATTGTATCACAACCCTAAAGGCTATCTGAAAGACCCTATTCTACACTGACCTGCTCATTTATTTTGTTAGGTAATCTATTTCTCAGTGAGGGATGCCAAACATGAATCTTGCTTTATCATAAAATGTGTTCCAGTTATGCTGGCCTCTGCTTTTCAGTTTCCTAAAAGTTCTAAAGAAACACATCTCCATGGTGTCTGTTTATACAGTGATGCAATAGTGATGAAAGAACAGCCTTATATTCAAAATATGTCTACCATGATATCTCCACAGGAAACTGGTATCTTAAATGCAGGGTTTAGATTTACATATTCCTATTTAATATGCCCTTATAATTTAATACATACTGACAGGTTTTGAACATCAGTAATTACCACAGTTAAGATTCAAAACTTTAGGTAAAATACTCAATATTAGAGCATCATAACATTTCACCCTACAAGTTCAAGGGGAAATTCCTGATCAACGGATACACTTTTCACACTTTCAGGCTTTGACAAAAAAAAAAATCACGCAGTTTGCCTCCCAGACACCTGTCCGTTAAATCAAAACATCAGCAACATTTCCCTTTCCCTTGGTGTGGTCTCTAACGCCTTAAAGACTGCATCTATCACTCCTATCCTGACGAATCCTGGCTTGGACTCTGATATAATGATGAACTACAGACCAATTTCTAATTTATAATTTCTTTCTGAAGTTTTAGAGCGTGTGGCTGTGGATCACAGTTAATGACCTGTTTGAGCCATTTCAGTCTGGCTTCTGCTCACATCAGAGCACTGAGACTGCTCTTGTTAAGGTTGTGAATGATTGATGTGGGGGCTATATGTATCATTTTGCCCTCGATCTTAGAGCTGTCTTTGATACAGTAAATCATTCAATATTGCGTAGTCACTTGCAGACCTTCTTTAACTGGTTCTGTAACTGGTGGCATTTTGTCTCCATTGGTCTTCATAAATTCCCCATAGCCTTAGTCAATCATGGTGTACCTCAGGGTTCAGTCTTGTGCTTTTTACATTTTATTATTTATATGCTACCTCTCAGCCAAATTATATGCAAACATGGTCTTCATTTTCATGAAGGTTTATGTTAAAACCTCTTTCCCCTCTATTCTCCCCCCTTTATCAGTTATCTCTTGCTTGCATGACAGCAAACTCTGGTTGACATTAAATTCCCTGAAGCGAAATAGTGACAAAACAGAAATGTTTCTGGTGGGCAGCAAATCTCAGCTAGATAAACATCACAGTTTATATTCATGCACTCATGTGTCAGCTATAGTTAGGAAACTGAGAGTCACACTTGATCATATTCTGTCTTTTGAGCCACATGTAAAAAAAATGATTAAGACATTTTTCTTTCACCTTAGAAATGTTGCCTCAATTTGGCAATTTTTATTAATGTCTGATGCTGAGTGCCTGATCCATGCATTTATAACATCAAGGCTTGATTCCTCCAACTCCAGTGTTGCCGAATGACCTTCCTCAGACTTTACAAGAGACAACTTCTGTAGCTCTCTTCAAATCTAAGCCTAAAACTGACCTTTTTACCAAGATCTACGTCTGACTGCCTACAGTCAATTTGTAAAAACCTGTATGTTTTTTTTCTCCATTTACTCTTATTGTGTCTTTTTTGTGTTTTTCTTTATTCATGATGTACAGCGTTGGGTTTGGAAAGGCACTTTATAAATATAAGTTATTTATTATTATTATTGTTGCTTTTATATTCATATACTTTATAATAATAATAATAATAATAATAATAATAATTCAACCATGTGTACATCTAAGGAAAGGATCTGGCATTACATATTTTCAGTACACATATTCAAAGACCCAAGACAGTCCAGAATACTGTTGTATTCCTTGTGAATGTGCAATAAAAGTAAATAAAGACCCCTAAAGTGCCTGATTTGCAATGGGGAATTGCTGAACTGAGGAAGAAAACTGTATAATTTATAAAAACATCCATAACGGCACCCTTAAGAAAGCTGTGAGTTTGACATTTATTTAACATTTATTGCCGGTGTCAAATTTGACACTGATACTTCTCACTAATATTGAATGATTAAACTTCAACAAGAGATTACAAAATTCTAATTTGAAAAAATATATAGTTTTCTATTAGTACAAACGTCCTTGGTTATCAATTTTATATTTGTTTTATTTAAAAAGATATGTTTTTTTTTCAGACTTTGAGCAATCACCATACAGTATATGCACCCATGTGAAATGAATATAACCTATTTTTCCCCTGTAAAACTGAAAAACAGATAAGAACAATATACTCAATGTAGGTTCTCAGATGTAGCAAAAAAGACTGAAACAGTAAAGATCTGATGGGTTAAATATTCAGAGGTGTCTGCATTAGAACGAATTCTGAAGAATCAGCATCACAGACTAATATACAGTACATCATCTTGTTCATGCTCAGGGAGTACTCCAGTCAGAACAAAACTTGTTTTTGTAGCAACAGATGGAGAGCTGTTACTGAGTGAGAAACCTTTCAAAATATTGTTTCATGCAGTGGATATTCATCTATTTCATCATGCAGTGCTCTGAGATTGAATGTGTCTAGTTGGGAGGCCTTAGATTATCCTGGGCTTTCCTCCCATGACTGAAACATCACCCCTCTGTTTTGTTGTGAAGTTCCAAAGAAATCAAGGTCATCTGCTCCCACAGCGACACTGCAGGAGCACAACTGCATACTTTAACACTGAGCTTTGAAATACAATGTGCACCAGCCTCATCACACACTCCAGAGGCTCTCATGCACGAGTTCAATATCAAGACTGTTTTTCAGAGCACAGCTGTGTAGGTCAGCTGCCAAAATCTTCTACATACTCTACAGGTGTTCTCTGGACTTAAGTACTTGCTACACAATTGTAAACTCTTTCAGAAAACAAATGAACACATTTGCTCAAAATGACCCGTGTTACTGGGTTCAGAAACATTTTGAAAACGCTGTGTATGTTTTATATATAATATATGGAATGGTTCTACACTTAATTAATTTATGGAACATGTCAGTTAGGCTCACATTTTTCTTCCCATTATGTTCATTGGTAGTTCAGGAGACTTTAACTGAACAGTCCAGACTGACAATAAAAGCAAAACCATTTAGCCATAATTAAAACAAAAATAATACTTACTTGCTGATGTATTCTGCATTCAGCACTTTATTACAAATTTTGCATTTAAAGCAGCCAAGGTGCCAGTGTTTGTCCAAAGCCACCAGAGATTGTTCATTTTTAAAATCTTTTCCACAGCCACAGCAGTCTGAAAAACAATATTTTTATGGTAAGGTGAATTCTAATCCCACTGCGAAGCCTCTAGAAAAAAGTTTTAACTGTGAAGTACAGAAACATAATTATGAATCTGTCTGCACACACATAAATACACTAAAAAGACATATATTTTAAGCTACTTAAGCCAACAAAGCTAATGCATGGTACTGTATGGTTTAATACCACGATCATTGAGTGCTGCAAAGACAGAGGTGTGGTTTGAGGATATACTGTACTAATCCTATATATTCTCTAGTCATGTTCTATGGGTAACTGCATCAGAAACAATAAAATGTTCGGTTACATACTGCCTTCAAAAACCTGATTGAATCATAAATGCCCTGTCTTATAAATAAGAATACACATCAAATTATTTATTTTTTCTGTTCCTTGTGAGATACTATAAACTATGCTTCTGAAATAACCCCCTTAACTCTCAACATCCAAGAATATTTTGGTCTCCAAAATTGTGAACTAATTCTTACAAGTATATCTTGGATCACATTGTTGTGATCAGAACTTGTAAAAGAATTACGAGAGTAATGCCCTTTTACTTTGAATAACACTTTGCATGCAGTTGTTTAAAAAACGTATTTAACAAAAACACAACTTTTCCGACACTAAAATCAAATGAAAATTATTCTAAAGAAAAGGTATACAGTGATAACACATTTCCCAAAACACAACAACAGTTGTAGTTGGAAGAAAAACACCAAAAAATCCTTCAATTTATCACTGCTTATAAGGTAAAGAACAGACAATGGGACTGTAGTATTCATTGACTGCAAGTACCCCAGGATTTTCAGAGATGAACTACTGTACAGTATGTTTTTGTTTGTTTTGATACTTATTTCCCACATGCTTTGTTGGCAGAATATGAGAAGTACCATCAATAATTAGCCCCTTAGATCAATTCAAATGTGTTTTTATTACTGTACATGTCAAAGGATCTCATGAATGATTTATGGTTGTATGAGCTCAAAGCATAGAATAAAACTGTCAGAAAGGAAACCCTAAAGCAGCTGCTTATGTCAGGTCAGGTGGGAAAACCTGCACAAGTTTTAAAGGGAATTGGTCAAGGTTAGTTTGTTTACATTCGATTCTGATGTCCTTGATGCCTTTCTGTCCTCTCAATGAAACCACAATACTGTACATTAAAAATTCATACAATTATACCTTTGTAGGGGGTCTAAAGAGAGACATACATATTTTGTGATCAACTTTTAATGAGTTTACATTCCCAGATGAAAGTCTATGGACACACAATGTCCAATATAATAATGGATTAAGGAATCTATGCACTAGTTACAAACTATTAAATTAATAATATTTTAAAATTAATTAATGGGTGTAAGCAATCTATGGTTTATAAGAATTGTATTATAAGAATTATTATTACAATTCTTTATATTGCATATGCAAAGAATTAATTTAAATGTCAAACCTTACATGTTTTTGTAACTTCACTGCTAGAAATATTTATTTCAATTATTTTTGCAAGACACTTATGGAAATACTAAATACTTTGCATACATACTATTTATGCAAATACTAGCTATTTGTAATGATGAAACCACAATGCAATCATATGGAAAAAATAATCAAAACCCTTTATTAGAGATTAAACTGTAGGCTTTCAAATGATCTTTTGTAAAGGCGATTGTGACAATGTTAAGAGTAACCAGACAAAGGTACAAAGGCAAAGGGTTTTGCTCCTTGTACTTTCAAGGCAACCTACATTTTCCTTTTTAGATTAACTTTCATGACATTAACTTCCCTCCATTTGCCTCCAGCACATCTGGCTTAAAGATTATTTTAAGTCCTACTGGATTATTTTTTATCTGCAAGCTTTTTAAAAACCAGCTGTCTTTCAGATTTGTACAAGTTGATCATTTTCAATATGGCAAGAAAAAGAAATAAGAGAGAAAGAAGAGTGGAGAATGGAGACAGGATTTGCAAATGTCTTTCTTTTAGGAGCACACTTAAAATAACAAATATAGAACTGGTCTTATGATATGTGATATTAATAATTAACAAGACATTGCTTTCTGAGATTTGGCCCTTGTTCATGAAGGTTGGTATGAAAGAATCTTTATCAACAATGTCAGATGAAGAAATGATGGACACAGCTGTGCTAATCTGCTGGAGCACATCCTTGCCGATCCTTTATGATAAATTAGATGACTAAAGGCGAATGGGAGGAGAAGCGCTTACTTCGGACAACTTGGACCGGTGCAGGGCTGTTGGCAGGCAAGGGCTGTGAACACTTTTGGCAAATGCATTCTTTCCCATTGAAAGTCACCCGGTCGCCTGGAGGAAAAGGCTGTCTGCAATCCAAAAGAAAAAAAATCACATTTACTCACTTGACATAACTTTTAAACATTTAAGCCTTCTGGATGAAGACCCCATCACTCTGTCACACCTAGAGGGCACTCTACTTCTGTCCTGTTCCTAGTTCCCTGTGATTACTCATGTCTTTCCAGTGTGTCTTGTTGTGTAGCCTCTTTACTTCCTGTGGCTTCTCCGCTCCTGGCTCAGTATTGAGGGTACGGATGTTGTGAGACCCGCCTGTTACCAGGTCACCCCACGTCAGTGGCCTGAGGGCATAGGTTTCTATCCCGACATCGTCCGACCCCCTGAGCCTGGGCTAACCTCCGTGTTGCCCCTTTTGCCACTACACATAGGGTCTCTACTGCTCTCCTTGTCATTCCACGACAAGCCCATCCGACATCCGTGACACACTTAGACTCAGTCTTTTAGGTTTTCAGGAGAAAACAGAAGGTGTGGAAGAAAATAGGAGCAACAGACCCTTTACATTTTGGTACACACTGCAGCAGCATCATATGAGAGGTTAGATACTAGGCCTCAGCCTCATGAGTAATACTGTATATGAATATATTGTTAGATTTTGTTGCATAAAGCTGAAAGCCTGCAATGCATTTGAACATTAATTAAAAAATTTAAGTAGATGCAGTAACAGATGCATCCCTCATTGGAGAATCCAGCTCATGTGGCATTTTTGATAGCTGGCTCATTGGTGCAGCAACGTGAATTGTCACCAGTATAAATAAGCGTTTGCCTTATCCAAAATTATAATAGTAAAAATACGCAGAAGAAGAAGAACTTTTAGTTATAAAGCGCTTTTCCAAAGCCAACGAAGCCGTACACGGTGATTAAAGAAAGTAATCAACAAAAATGTAGGATAATCAGAAATACTGTAGACACTAGTAAACAGGTGCGTTTTAACTGTAGATTTGAAGAGAATCAAAGAATTTGTCTGTCACAAAGTCAGAAGAGTTCCATAACAATGACAGCAAAAGTCCAAGATTAAGTCCTAGGTAGAGTGAGCAAAGGACTTACCGCAATTAAATGGAGCCTACAGGAAGGAGTGTAAACATGAAGGTGTTCAGAGATTCCAGCCCAGATGATTTAAAGTCAGTAACAAGATCTTACACAGAATGCGTGACTTTACAGGCAACCAATCTATGGCTATAACATGGTATTAAAAGTATGTAATTCTTGACATTGTATATGTAAATAATACAATGTCACCAGTTTGACAGTTTTTGTAACTTCACTGCTATAAATATTTCTTTCAATTATTTTTGGTCAGATGTTCATGCAAATACCAGCTGTTTGTAATGATGAATTCAAGATTTAAGCGTAGGTGTGATATATTGTCAGGGTCTGGTGTGAGTTAGAAGTCAGCCAGAGTTTTGGACATTTGCTTAGCAATTAAACTGAAAACATATTTGCGTATTATCTAACCAAGAGGAAACATATACTGTACTGTAAATAACAAAAACCAAGTGGCCCAAACCCAAATCCTGTGGCACACCATGACTGACTGTGGCCATGGGGGATTTATAAGGACCAAGGGAAACAAAATGCTGCCTGATGGTCAGGTATGAGTGAAACCATTTAAACACAGTACCATTGATAGACAATAATGCTTGCAAGCGTTTGAGCAACTCTGAAGGATTTACTGTATCAAAACCTCACCAAAGAATACTTACAGCCCCCAAAGTCAGTCACAATAGGTCAATCATACTGTATACTGTACAACCCTGATAAAAGCAGTCTCAGTTCTATGATTACAATGAAAACTATACTGGAATGTAAGCCTGTGATTAATGCTCTACAAACAGATAGAAACGTGAATTTAGAAATTGGTGTGTAGCTCATCATTATATCAGAATCCAAGCCAGGTTTCTTTAGTATTGGAGTGATTGATGGAGTCTTTAAAGCATTGTGGACCACACACATGGAAACTAGAACTTGACAATATTGACAATTAAAGAGAAGATGATTGACAGGCAAACTTATTATAGAGAGGTAGGTATGGGATCTAGGCAACAATAAGCTGTTTTACGGCTGTTAATATAATTTTTGTAAGTTGTTCTGAATCAACTAAGCTAAATTCAGAAAAAAACGGTACTCAGGGAATGCCAATGTAAAAACGAGGGCTCTAATAGTTATCAAAATCAGGTACAGAGCTAAGGTTTGATTCAGATAATTCTAGCATCAAACTAGCATCAAACCAGGTTTGAAAAAACTGCAAAAACTTAAAACAGAGGTCAGGGTGGAAGAAAGAGCACTGGATTTAACGAGCTTGTTAATAACAGAAAAGAAGATGTCCTAATCCAAAGGTGTTTGTATCCAAGATATACAGTAGGAGGATCAGTCAGAACCCAGAGCAACTCTACAGACTTACAGGTGTTCATTGTATGCCTGAGTGTGAACCACAAGGCCATTTTCTTCCTAAAGTGCTCCAGGTGCCATCCAGTTAGCTTCAACTGAAAACCATACATGGGCTATATAGTGGAAATCTCACACTTGAGAGTGGTGCAACTACTCTCTCATGGCAACTAGCAACCAGTGTGTATGAGTAATTAGAAATCAACTGTGTGGTTGATTTGTCAAGTCAGAATCCCTGCTGGTTCTTTATCTCCATTATTTTCAGAGAACAAACAGCATAAACTTAGTGGCCTCACCCTGCTGTCACATCAGATTGAAATCAGGAAACATGATTTATCTCCTAGCTACTGCATTTTTAGATTTTAGATCAGGAGACTGCTGATTCATATCATAATCTGCGTCCACGAGACAAGAGCTACTGGTTAAGAAGTAAAATAATTTAAAAAAAAGGAGCTGAGCTGAAGTCCAGCTATGAATTCTTTTCAAACAGCAACTGCCGGTGACTGCAGTTTCTGACAAAGCCCAGAACAAAAGATCACTTAAACTGGTTCATTGAAATGACGGACGTCCACTTTGATTTCCCCCAGTAAATTATCAGCATTCAAAAAAGTGGGTTTTGCTCAGTTATTTTAGAGACGTTGCATCACAATAGCCACATTTAATGGTCAGGAGGTTTTAATGTTCACTAGTAGGCACACAAACTGGGTTTGTTTTACCTCCACATATACTGTACCAACTGTAAAAACAGACTTACATTTCTTTATTCTCAGCCTGGTCTTTCTTCAAATCCCCAGGTATTGGCTACAGTATCTCATGAATTCTAATGCATAATGTATGAGTGACATGTAGCACACAATGATTAAAGTCAAGCAATTCAGAACAATGTCATGTCACAAAGTGGGAATGGTCTATACTACCTACAATAATAACCTATTTCACTTTTATAGAGGCCATTCAGACTCTTATATGCTTGAAATATTAGTGAAAAACATACGCATACATTTCGCATTTAATATTTTTCTTCATGTCGGTTGCACAACCCACCTCCCCCAGATTAACAAATTATTTTTTAATTTAGAAGTACAGTAGTAGTGACCAGGCTTCTGAGAACATACTGTACAGTATATGTCAATTAATATTTCGTTTACAAATTAGAAAAAATGTAGAGCAATACAAAATATGCAGTTAGAAAAACTATATTGTGCATTCCGACAAAGACCCATATTATTCTGCTTTGCAAGGTTATGAGAAAAGTTTGATTTTAAAGTTGTAAAAGTCACAAGCTCCAAGTCCATTAAAAAAACAAATACACACCTAAAAAATCTGAAGAACATACGCTTCATATTTAGATTTTTTATGGTACCATAGTTTTAATCCTACTGAATTTATATGAAATGAATTGGGCCTCTTCACAGAGCTCCAGATTAATTTGATCATTAAAACGCTATTTAATTTGCGGCTGTGTAAAGAAGAGTTCCCTAATGAAATGGGCACAAGCTGCTATCACTGATTAACGAGCACTGACAGTCTCTGCTTAGTTGCAATAGAGGAAAACTGAAAAGACGACCACTACCCTTGGTGGAAATGACATTGACCATCCGAGTGACTCAAACTCCATCAGTTCTGAGATTTATTAGAGAGGACAGGACAGCAATCAAAGCATTCAATGAATTTCTTCCGGCAGTGATTAACGTTTCTTTTTTTTAATTGTAATTTGTTATTTACTCTTGTATTTCAATACCAACATACTACATTTCAACATCATTGTACACAGGAAGTATCAGACTCTTACCTGAAACATTTGCACTTATTGTGCTTTCAAACTACTGAAATGGTTCAGGACTGAACATGGGAAGCAACCACACAGGAGTTTCCTTTTTGCATTTTGTCTCAGTCCTGCAGTGACCATCAACAAATTGTGTTGCAAGTATAGTACTGTCCATCAAAAATATTTTGCAAAATAATATGAAAGTAATTGTTGCTTGATACTTAGAAACATAAAACTAAGTGAACTGCATGAAAATAAATTGTGACATAATGTCAGGCATTCCCTGCCAATGCATCTAAAGCAACATAAAAAGAACCTGGGAACAGAGAAAGCACGAGAACTTGACATGCGAAAGGTTACATGGCCCACTACAAGGGAACCTTTGTACAAATCTGGATATCATATTGCGCACTTAAAACCTCAACAGGTAAACTGAGTCTGGGAGAAGGGCACTGCGGAATTCTTACAGCCAGAATGATACACATGCTTGTTGTGGGAGAGTCTGAGCAGGTTCTAAACAGACGCTTTGTAAACGTAACGGAACTATTGCTTCCTTTACATGAGAAAGGGTTGGTAACTTCTCAAAACCAGTTAAATATCATCATACATTTCCAAAATAAACCATTTATTCCCCAACATATACAGTATGCAACATTTGTGCTGTTACTGCATTATATTATAGTAAAAGATATTTTACTATAATATACTATATATATACTATAAGATATATTATAGTAAAATATATTTTACTATAATAAAATGCCCGGCCCTTCACTGGCCATTAATTCAAAAGGCATTATCTTTTAAAGGAAACCAGTGAATAATGTGGTCTTAAAAGGTGTACAATTTCCTTCAAATGCCACTGAAGAACCTTGTTCTATATTCTGTCAAACAAGAACGCAGCGGCACGGTCCCATTAGACTGATGCAGTTTTATTGATTTGGACTGATGAATGAATGGACCCAGCTCTTTACTTCTCAGCATTGCAAGCACATTTGCCTGACAGACAAAAGGTCTAAAGACCATTTGTCATAATTCATTCTGCATTTGTAACAGCAGTTTGAAAAAGTGGTTTGACCTCAAGAAATTTAAGAACCCAAAAGCTTATTTCTTCCCCGTTGGGAGTTCAATTACACTGAAACCTCACTATTCTGTGTAGGTGAACAATGATGATTTGGTGGTGAAAGGACAATAGTGCTTTGAAACAGGACCCTAGCAACTATTCATTGGTACCACATGGGGGTTGCAGGCTCACAATAATTTTGTGACATTATCTGGGTCCATTAGGACGGATTATACAGTATGTGATAGATGTGCATATCTCTTAGCACTCAATGGGTTATTACTTAGCACAGCCAAAACTGGAATAACTGACCTCCGGGTACTGTTAGGTGCACTTACTGTACTCTGAATGATGGCAGTGCCTATAGGTTGTGGCAGTTGATGAAAAAAAGTGATAAATCTATGATATTCATGTCCCAAAAATGTATTTGGCTTCCTTTTAAGACAGTGCCCTTCAAATATGCTTCTTTTGTGATTTTGCAGCTGGGTGCTCTTTTTTATCATTTCAAACCCTAAACTTACTAATGGCCAAATTTCAAGAGCTGTGCAAGAGGCATATTAATAACATCCTCCACACAATTTTTCACTAATCAAATGATGTATAGTAGTTATATACCTAGGACAGAAACTGCTTGTACCTTAAAAATTCTCATAATTCTAATTCTATTTTTTGGAGCATCTAATACTATTATTATGATAATTAAAGTATTTGGAAAAAGTAGAATATTCTTTTTATTTCTTTTAATGGAAATTTACCTGGTACAGCTCAGTTCCAGTGAGTCATTTTTTCACAAATGTAGGTAAAATGGGCCCCCAATAAGCAGAGTACACTGGGATTTTGACTCAAAGCAAGACATCATAAATCAGTTCAATTTTTACACCCTCAGTGATGAACACTTTCTACAGTTTCAGGCAACAGGCATCTGGACTCAAAACCCCAGCTGGAGGACATCAGTCAATAATCCACCCACAGGGCCAAGACAATCTACCAATCAGAACCTGCTGGATGGGGGAGAACACTATACCTGGTGACATCGCAACCAATCACAATTTGACTTAAAACTTACTACACATACTGTACATTTGCTCTTGTTCTCTGAGACTCAGGCAACTTTCCTGCTAACTAGTAAGTTGGCAGCAACTACTGCTGTTGAAACTACAAGCAAGTGCTGATCTGAGAGACCTGTATAAGCCAGAAATCTGCCCAAGACCGTCTATGCAATAAGAGGAGTCTTGAAAGGGCTCCCCAATTGTAATAGTTGGACTTTTGTTGACACTCCTGAATATCACCGAACACTCGAGCACTTAAATCTGCACTTAACTACTGTACATTTTCAATTTTTGATATTTTGTGCCGCTTCACTGGAAACCAACTCAGCAAAGATACACTCTACATCCTTGCTAACAGGCATTCCAGAGCCAGCAGATACGAAGTGAATGCAGTAAACGAATCCCGCATTACACTTATCCATTGAAGAGCATTACTCTTATCCAGCCACCAAGTGTCCTCCACACGTCTCTATTCCTGACACTGCCATTTTATTAAAATCCTTTGCAAATGCTCACTTTCTTCCCTACCAACATTAAAAATACACAGCATTGCATCTCACTTTATAGTGTTGATATATACAGTATTATTTTCTGAGGTTATTGGTAACCTAAGTGCTAAACGCACTCATTTAGCATATACTGTAAATTCATAATGCAATACTACCCAGAGGACTCACAATAAACAGTAAAACATAAACATAAAGAGTGCCTTTAAAACCAAGAACAGGAGCACCTCTTTACCCAATTAGCTCTGGACGTTTGGAACAAGCCCAGTCAAGCTAGTGAAGTTAACACCCTGGTTTCTTACAAATAAAAACAGCTGGATGAGATCAATTATCTTAAATCAATTAATTACTAAATACCAAAGTAATGCCAGTTTAAAAGCTTTCCACTTGTGCCCTCCGGTTCAAGTTACCCTGTTCACACTGTTCAGTGAAGAAAGCCACTGGATTGACTTTGTTGTTGCCTTTGAGGATTTCTTAACACTTATATTAGGTTCCCATACAATCTTCTCTGTTCATGTTAAAATGCAACTGTGTTATATAACGTATCATCAACTTCTACTATTTTCTTGGAAGACATTCCTTGTTCTGTGGTGTGTCTTTTGTTAAATGACAGGTTATTGCTATTATCACGAATGTCGTATAGGGCTTGTCATGGAATGACAATGAGAGCAGTAGAGATCCTATGCGTAGCGGTAAAAGGGGCAACATGGAGGTTAGCCCAGGCTCAGGGGGTCGGACGATGTTGGTATAGAAACCTATGCCCTCAGGCCACGGACATGGGGCGACCTGGTACTGGGCGGGTCTCACGACATCCGTACCCTCAATGCTGAGCGAGCAGCTGAGCAGCCACAGGAAGTAAACAGGCAACACAACAAGACACACCAGAAAGACATGAATAATCACAGGGAATTAGAAACAGGACAGAAGTAGACTAGGAGTCTACTAGGAGTAGGAGTACAGGGTGTGACAGCTATATTTGTCTGTGCCCTAGAGGCAGATTGAGGTGAGTAGCATTACGACTGCTGATAGTAGCCATCTACTGCTGACGGATGGTTACTCAGTACAAGCTGCCTCCACATTCCCTTCCCCAAAATCAGTGGGACCTTTCCTTGATGTTGTACACCTGGAGCTCTTCATTGCATTGGCACACAGAGAGGGGAAAGGACTCCTCTTCGTGGAGTTGAGCCCACCTCTGAATATAAGGAGAGATGAGGCTGCCACATGGGCAGGGATGATTGGTTATGAGTAGTTTGTATGCATTACCACCTGGGGAGGGTTTCAGGGGGGGAGTATATGAAAGGAAATGGGACTGTTGTTCTGGATCATGCTGTTTCATAATGTTTCTTTCCCCCTCCCTCAAAAAATCATAAAAAAGTGGAATGCAACACCTTTTCTTGGTATGCCATGTTTCATTGCTGTTAATAACGTCCTTTGCTAGTTTTGCTATCTTTGCTGTTAGTAACGTCTTTTCTAGCTTCCGAAAAAATGCTTGCTCATGATGCATTAAAAAAACGAATTCTAGGAAAACAGCATTTTTTGTATTCTACATGTTTTTCACTTGAAAATCGTGATATTTTGTTTCCTAAGTGTTTTAAGGCTTTACATTAATTTCAATGTACTGTACTTATTGCAAAAGAAATATTCTGCCATGCTTCTCTGCTCATGACTTTCAAACTCTTTGGTAATGGCTCTGCCTTACATTAGACTGCTTCCAAATACAGTCAATTAGTCAAGTGAACATTCACATTTCCAATGAAGAGATTACTTCACAAATACAGAAACACTAAGATAATTTATCTTACACACAATTCCATACAGCAAAGACAGCTGCTGAAATCTAGCCATAGTGTTCAAAAACAAAATTCATATATAATAATAGAACAAATGGTGTAATCTACCTTCTAAAAATAACTAACACTTAGTAGTTAAATTTGAAGTGAAACATATCTTAAGGTTTATGGTGAACAATGTAAAATAAAAGGTATTTTGCATAAAGGCAAAACAACCTATACCCATCTCAGTCAACAGATATACTGACTATACTGATCCCAAACAGCACCTACGCAGTATACACCTTATTAAGAAGTCATCAAAAATTATTTGGAAATGTTCCTTGAATTGTAGAAAAAGAAACAAAAATGTCCTCACCTGCAAACAGCACAGACGAAGCACTTTGGGTGATAGGTTTTCCCCAGAGCAGAAACCACCTCCCCTTCTATAAACTCATCACAGCTAAAGCAGCGTGTTCCATACAGCCTCTGGTAATCCAAGGTACAAATGTACTCTCCTTGGCGTACGAAAAAACCACCCTGGGCCAAATCACAGCCACACACTGAAAAGAGAAAACAAGTTTACCATGAATCAGTGAGCAATAACACAACTTGGTCAGCAGTATGACAGCAGTATCAAAATGTGAGCCCAGCTTAGCTTTTTTGATAAATATTTTAATACACATGTAGAGTCAAAGGGCATGGCTTACAAAACAAAAAAAAGCAAATTTTGAATGAAGTAATGAAACAAATTCTAAAATAATTTGTCAAATACATATGGAATTAAGTTTATGAGTCTACTGTCTTAAGCAGTCACTACAAAACACTTAATTACGAAATATAATATTTAAATTGTTAGATGTTTTTTTTTCCAAGAAGAATTTCTTGCAGAAACAGGATTTCATTTGATTTTTTCAGCCTATGCATATTTATTTTCCAGGTTTCTACCAGAAAGATTTACCACTTAAGCTAAATTATTCCTTTTTTTCAGCAGGCTCTCTATTCACAGTGCCTTGCAAAACACAAAGACCCTTCCAACGGTGTTTTCATCCATGCATGCATTTTCTTACCACTTTACTGAATACTGAGTCATGGGGGAGCTGGAACCTATCCTGGCAAGCAAAAGACACAAAACAGGGTACACCCTGGATAGGACACCAGTCCATCAGAGACCACACATGGACACAAACACACACACACTCAAACCAGGGCCCATTTTTCCAGAAATCAATTAACCTACAGGTATATCTTTGGACTGTGGGAAGAAAATGGAGTACCCAGAGGAAACCCAAATGAACACAGTGAAAACATACCAAACTCTATGCACACAGCATTCCAAGAACTGCATGCAGGGCCCCAGAGCTGCAAGGCAGCAGTACTGACCACTGCATCACTGTGTCGTCCCTATGAAGTTCCATTTTACGAAATTACAAAAAGAGGCATACACATTCTACTTTATTCAAAACGTGAATAAAATGACGGCTTCTGAAAGGAAGATGAGCTACAGTAAATGTCAGCAAAACCTCAGGAGTATTCAGACTCATGAAATGAGTATTTGGAGGAAACACCTTGGGCAGCAGTTACAGTAAGTCACTTTGGGTCAGTCTCTACAAAACGTTGTACACTGGTTTCATTCAATTTTCGCCCCTTCTTCTTGGCAGATCTTGGCTCTCTCAAGTTGGTATTACTTATGGACAGCAGGTTTCATGTCTTTCCACAGATTCTTAACACAATTCAAGTTGGACTTTGACCAGACCACTCCAGGACATTTACTTTTTTATTTTTAGGCCACTAAGGAGTAGCTTTGGCCTTACATTTTGGGTCATTGTTGAAAGGTGAATTTTTGCTGCAGTTTTAGGTTAGAAGCAGGTTTCCAATAAGATTTGCCAGTACTTTGCTCCATTTGCATTCCCACCAGTCTTGACCCGCTTCCCAGTCCCTGCTGATGAGAAGCAGAACTGTAACATAATGCTGCAACTTTCATTGTAGAGAGTAGGGATGGTGTTAACTGAGTGACGTACAGGTACTGTACTATGTTGGGTTTGAGTTGTTTTGAAAGATCCTTGGTCTTCATTCTTGAATTTTTGCTTGAAGTTCAATACCTGACTGAGGTAGAAATGTAGATGTTTGGATTCTGATATTTTGTAAACTACTATTACTGCACACAGATGCCACTCAACTAATTGTGTGGTTAGTTCAGGTAATTTTGTGGACCTACTGTAAATTCATTTCTGTTGGCCATATGTTTGAATACTTTTAGATTTTTCTTTCCAGATGATCAATTTAATTATTTCATTTTGTTTTTTGCTTTAAATGCATGGAGTATTGTAGGTTGTATATATAACAAATATTAGTTACTACTTCAAAGTATCATGAAACATGTGAAAACTGTTCAAAGGTCAGAATACTTTTGCAAGGCCCTGTAAATTAGTACAGATACTCTTCATTGTCTGATTTTATTTCACAGATCAGTTTTCTACAAATCAGAATCAAACTTTATCTGACACAAAAACAAAACCAATAAACAGCAGATTGAACTTAAATTTCTATTTTTAAATTACTGATGAAAGATTAACTTATATAAGACATCTTACGATTGAGTGGTGGATTTAAAATGATGTTACATCATTTACTTAGGTTTAATGTAATTATTAAGGAACATTATTGATGGCTGTCATGGATGATGCCATTATAATAATATATAAGTAAAAGTGTGATACCAGTGGTTCTCCTTCAGCAGCTCATGCATACTGTACACTTCAAAAAAAGCTCCAGCACTAGTGAAATGAGGAATCAAGAAATGAGAAGTAACACTGATATCCAGTTTATCTGGGAGACATTAGACAATTCTTTATCCATTATGCTCATGGGGTGACAAGCTACAGTATATTATGAGGAACAATCTGTTACACAAAAACATTACATGACTTCAGCTCTTTGGGGAGGTATGGGAGGAAGGAAACAACAGCTGAAAACCAGATGCAGGGTGCTCCTAAACATCTTTGTGCTTTTATTGAACTTAATCATTGTCAGTAATATGCAGGCCTTCATGTGAAACACAGGGTGAGGCCAAGGTACAAGAAGTCATGTTTTTGACCTTTTATTCAAACCATTACATCTTACATCATATTGCTGTAAACACAAGAAAGGAATAACTGCGCCAGATGCGGAGAGGAATCAAAACATTGTGTATGATCTGTTCTTCCGTTCTACTTGAGGGGAGGATTTCAAGCATACCACTTCACATCACTCCTCTTGATGTTTCCCAGGGTTTTGAGGGGTATATTTCTAGGTTTACGTAATAAATTACACTGCTGCCCAGCACAGCAAAGCATTCCAAATTTACAAAAAAAAATACACATCTCGTGTGCAAAAATCACAGAATACTGCAGATGAACATTTGTTGTTTATATTTTAATTTACATTAAGACTTTTAAAGAACATATTCTTTATTCAGTCTTAATGAACTCCTGTAATAATAATATTGTGAAGGAAAATTCAGAGCCAGAGTGTCATCTGACACATCCACTCTACTGGTAGCCTCTGGTGAAGTTGTTATTCACACTTGGTCCTGGAAAAACTGTCAAAAGTGACCGTTTCAATAAATTCGCAGAAAAATGCAGGAATAATTCTCAGGAAATATTCGAAATATTTTCCAATGTTGCTTTCCTATAACTGGCGTTGGTACACAATGTAACACAGAAACATAGCTCCTGTTGCCAGAACATTTCACAAATGATTGGATTGCATCCAGAACCCCCTGATATAACTTCCTTAAACAATGAAAAAAAAACAATAGGAGCTTATCAGAGGTTTTGTGGCAAAATGTTACAAACAAATATTACTGTAATGGAATTATCTTTGATCTATCCATTTCACATTGTTCAGTACATTTAAACTGGACCTCTCCTAGTAACATTCATTTTATTGTGGTTGTCTTCTTATTCATTTATTTGGCTGACACATTTATACAAAGCACCCTGCAGAGATAACAATTACTGATTTTGTTATACGCAATTATATGAATAGAATCTGTTATATGAATTTCTACAACTGAGTTAGGAGTCCAGAGCCTTATCAACCGCATTGACATCTCTCTATAGCTCAGAACATAGATTCTTCCATATTGTAGAACATATTTTCCAAGAGCAAGAAAAACAAAACAAAAATGTTTAACAAGGTAACAAAATATTTGTTCTGTGTCTAATCAAGGAATTAAACATTCAGTGAAAAAAACATATACTGTAGTTACAAATATTTGTTTTTACCCACATCTATATAGTAAATACTGTTTTGATATTGCTTATAAGGATAAGCAGGCAGGTACTGTATAGGAGTAGCTAACATGGAAAACATGTTATAATGGCCCCACGGTAGTCAAACGTATATTTCCATAAAATTATTATTCATAAATGCTAACATCTACAATAGTCAAAAGACATTTGAGTTATCCCTGCAGTCTCTGCAGCATTAATGCTTAAAATAATGTAAAGTTTGTTTCTTTTATAATTCCCTGAATTTAAAAATCTCAGCACTAGTGTCTCTGTCAGTCAATATCCTCACAGTCAGGTAACATGAGATGTAGTGATTACACTGTATATATAAACTCAGGTTGCTTTATCAAGTTACAAAGATTGCCTTTCAACCTAGGCTATTTATAGCCTGGCAGATGGTTTAGGTCTGATAAACAAAAAAACACTCCTTGTTACTGAGTTACTGATACACCCCTTTTTCCTTTCCAGGCAACCTTGCCTCATCCCTGGGCACAGTTAAAATAACCACAGACACAAGCCCAGTCTTTTCACGCATGTGCCCCTGCCTCACTGCAGTTCTGCTACTCACATTGGCATTAAAGAAAGCTCAGATTCATTTCTCCCAGGGCAGCACACAAAAGTTGCCATTTGAGCAATTCTTTTCTACAATACATCTCATAGAGCTATCGAACTACTACACAAGGCACCATGGTGTTTTACTATCAGGCGTTTCCCATTAGGCAATGCAACAGACTGCACTTCACACGCTTTGGCAACAGAATTCCAGTGTATCAGTTTCGCTTTATTCATTCTTCGGAGTTCATATCTCCTCCTTATCTCCATCTTTGGACCTGCTAGTCTCAACCGAGGATTGCTGCCAAGCCAAACCCCAGTCTGGAATGTTGCAGCTCGCGAGCAATTGTACACGACTTGGCCCTCAGTGCTTGTGTTTGAAGCAGCTTACTCTTTATAAGCACTAGTATCACCAGCAGCTCTTAGGGGGTTCTTTAAAACACTACAGTCTGCACTTGTTTAATTTAAAAAAAACAGGAGCAAATACAGTAAATTCAGACTAGATGGTGAATTACTGTAAATGTGTTCCTTCCTAGTCATTTACACAACTTTGCTGTTTATGCCAACAAAAATTGGACTCATCACTTATATGTAAACACTAAGAAAGGTTTAGCAATTAATAGTGATGTGACAGATACTGTAAAGATATTCCACAAGAAGCCTATTGTAATAACCCCGCTCTGTAACTTTACCATTTTCTTGTGCATCACAAAGTTTATATGAATTCTATGAGCTTTATCCATGCATATAAATAGTACATCTATCAATGGTAGCCTATTTATAAATAAAAGCAAAAGCATTTTTTTAACCTGGATGACATCTCTACACATTTTACAGTTTGACAGGATTGTTTTCATTATTACTAGTTAGTTGAGCTAACACTATAGACTAACACACTGGAATAAAACAGCAAATGAATGATGTAAAATCTTTCTGTTATAAGTGCATAACGTGATCCATCTTGGCTTTTCCTGTAGAGCGAAAAAAGACTTGATCAGCAAAGAATCTTATAATAATAAATAGTAATAAATAATAAATAATCCATATATGAGTATTACATAAAAAATGTTGAAGTACTTAATATTAAAATACCAAATATTCAATTTTGGAAAACTAAAATACAGTATAACCAGAACTAAACCTAACATCAGGAAAAGTGAATGAGCTCCTCAGTCTAAAGTGTAGGGTCTGTGTGCTCAAGAAAAGTATTAATTTATGATAGATTGATCTTTTTGAACCTGTTAAGTTTAAACAGAGTGTTTTTGACATTTTCAGGAAACTAAGAATAAAATCTTGCTGCAGGCTGACAAATTGCTTTTAAAGGACAACAACATTTTTTGATAGAGTATATGTGTTACAGATAGTAACAGTAGAGTATGTGTTTGAGAATAACCACAAGAACAGAAGAGTGGAGACCATTCAGCTCATCTACCCTGTTTGGTAGGTAGTTGTTAATTAATGCCAGGCTCTCACACAGACCTTTATTCAAAAAAGTCAGGATAACATCTCCACAACAAGTATGCTCCATACACCTACAATTTCCACTTGTATCCTCTGGTTTCACTGTTGAGAAAGTCCCACACAGTCACATTACCTTATTGGGCTGCCTTTTTCAATGCCTTTGAAGATTTTGAATACTTGAATTTAATTCCATCATAACTAAAAAAGTTCAGTTCTGTTAACTCTTCTTTTAACTAAGATTCAGGTGTAAAAGTCTGATGCAAATTTTTGCTTGTACCTTGATAAAAGTTAAAATGAGCTAAATCTGCTTTCCAAGCTAAATAAGAACACCTATGTAAATAATATAAATATACACAAATATGTGTATATCCATCCATCAATTTTCCAAATCACTGTATTTAACACAGCGTCCCAGGGGAGCTGGAGCCTATTCCAGCAAGCAACAAGCACAAGGCAGGATACACCCTGGATGGGATTCCAATCCATCCAGGACAGACACACAGACTCACACCAGGGCCAGTTTTCCCAGAAGTCAATTAATCTTCCTGCATGTCTTTGGACTGAGGGACAAAACGGGAGCACCCAGTGAAAACCCATGCAAACACAGGGAGAACATACAAACTCCACCCAGATAGCACCCCAGGTCCAGAACCGAACCCTGGGCTCCAGTGTTGTGAGTTGGCAATGCTAACACTGTGCTACTGTCCCATCGTATATACTGTATGTATATATGAAAACATATTTTAATGTACAAAAAAACCAAATGATGAGTAGCACACAAATATGTTTCATTAATAATGAATACACAAAATGCAAAAAAATAACAGAAAAAAATATGATGCTTACTGTGCATTGTTCATAAAAGGGGACTAAACAATTCAATACAGAAAAGTATTGTAAATAGCAACACCACAAGTCAGAACAAAATTGAAAGTTTTTTTCCTAAGAATGTTTCAAGAGCGTTGCCCAAGAGTAATAAACTCATTATACACTATTCCCACCACAAATGCACAATAATGGAATTCTAGCATGAATGGTGAGCCAACTGAACAAGAGGGACATGACACAAACCTACAAGCTTGGTTTGGCTGCAATACAATACTTTATAGCGACTAAGACTCTTCTTTTCCTTGTCTCACCAGTATTAGCAAGAGGGGGAAAGCCAGTTTAGGCCAAGTGGAGATCAAATCAGCTTAGCCCTGTGTTCTTGGGATTTGTGATCTGCTAACATCTGAAGATTGGAAGCTTTAGCACTTCCTGGGGTCATAAATCAGCCTGTCAGATCAGTTTTATTAACCGTAATATTTCAGAGGTTAGTAGATGACTACAGTAGGACTGTACAGTAAAACTGGTTATATTAAATAGTAACACCAACATCGAAAAGGTCCTGTAGTCATATTTTGTGTATAAACAATGCTTATACACATTCATATAACAACTGTTACAAAAAATAATCAGGTTCTGGTAGACATTTGACTTTCCATGTTTAAGCATTTATGAATAAAATACCTGCACTCTGTTATTTCCAATATCTCTCGTATTTTCAAAATTCTACTGCACTTTCCATTCCGCACTCACATTTTCCACTCAGAACATAGTCTGTTATTTGTAACTTCATAACATGAGATCATCAAATTATTATCTGCCTTCCAAAATGAGGTTTTTGTACCATTTTTGAGTATCTCAGCTGTTTTTAGTTTCAGATGAAAATATTTCCTAATGAAAATATTGTAAAGAACTCATTGAAGTTATGTACTTGAACAGTTGTCTAAAAAATACTTCCACATCCTGAAATTCTTTAGTAATTCTTCAGTAATATTAAAGAAAATTCCCTGGAACAGAAGTAAGTTAATAGAAAAATACCAGTTGATAAGCTCACTTCCTGTGGAATACAATTACAATTTGAAATAACAATTTACATAATAGAAAATGTACAAATTAAACACAACTCAAAGTACACATTTCTTTTTTTTATATATACATGTATAGAACAAAGTTTGAGAATGCAAACCAAGTAAATTCTTTACCTGCATTAACAACATTAGAGTGTTAGCAAGCAAGAACAATATATTTAGTTCACCATGCTATTCATACTCATCCAAGAATTTCATTCGTTCAAGTACCTGTATTTCAGAAAATCGTCAATACTCCTCAACTACTACCGGTAATATAATTTTTAAAAAAATGTAACCACAAATAAACCTCTCAATTAGGAGATACTTTCTTCCCCTGTGGATTCTGTCTAGAGCAACAATATCTTCTTTGTTGCTAGGCAACAATATGTTGCAAGGCAACACAATTTTCTGCATGAGGATGAACTACTTAGTTACTGCTCTTGATTTGCATCCAAACATCCTTTTTAAAACCCTTCAATAGTGCTGAAGGGACTTTAAACTCATTCTTAAAAGTTCCATCTACCTGTACCTAATTAATCCTCAGTACCTAGCAGAAGGGATTAAAAAAAGAATGTTCAGAAGAAGTAAGCTATAAACTAAGAGTGCTGCAGGTAAGTCTAATTATTTTTGTTTTTAATGATTTATTTAAAATGTTTCAATTTATTTTTTTTAATTATCTGCAGGAATACTGTACTGTATGACATGCATAGCAGACTGACCAACACACAGCCCAACATAAACCCAGAAAGACATGTCATGGATTATTGGCAACACCATTGTGAACATCTTTAATATAAATGAGTCGCAGCTTGTTTTACAAGAAAGGAGCCAGGGGAAGTCTTTACCAGACCACAATATATAATAAGAGATTCTGTAAATCCTCTCTTGTTTCCTAGTTCAATTTTCCACAATTGCTTTCAGAATATCCTAATTCTCTCTTTTAGATATGGTTACTCTCCGTCAAGTGGCCTCAACTAGCTCTGTTGGTAGAGCATGAAACTCATAATCTCAGGGTAGTGAGTTTGTGTGCTACATCGGGCGCCATGTCCTCCATGTTGGAGGTTGGGCACAAGGCTAACAACCCTGTCCCGTAAAATGCTGGAAGGATGTTGCTGCCCCTAAATGCTGGAAGGCATAACAGGCAAACATCCATCCACTCTCAGGTCAAAAAGACAACTGGAAATGGTGAGCTTGTGCTAAAGCCAAGATACGTAAAACTGATACAAGAGCATTTGATACATCTAACACTGACAAACGGAGCAGATTGCTGAACATTTATCTTCACTGTTATGAGCGACTGATTAAATCATCACAAGATGAATAGGTTTGCTTACACTCCACATCCCATCTTTCAGAAGTTCATGCTTCTCAGTGCTCATTTTTTGTAATTTGGTAAAATAATGGTGGAGAAGGGATACTGTGGTGATCAAAAAGAGGCCTACAAAAATTCACACCTAGCCTGACAAAACAAACTCTCAATACAGTAGCTCCTGTCTACCATGTCATGTCACGTACCTTAGCAACAGACTATCCATGAAAACTTTGCAATATCGGAACACTTAGAGCTTAGAAAAAACACTGGTATTAATGTAAAGGCATTACTCAATACACACATTATATTGAATGTGGATTCTATTTTTAACTTGAGTAAACACAGTCATCTACATTCAGCAATGGATCAATGGGACAGTCATCATGGGTCAATATTTATTTGGAGAAACTCAATTTTATTTTTAAAAAAGGAAGTTAAGGAATTAATCCTCCTGAGCAGCAAGCACCAAATAAACCCAAAGTGCATTCAGGAAATGTTTTAATATTTAAAGAGTTACTTCTGGAATATTATCAAGACAGTCTGGCCTTGTAAAGCTGTCATTTTGAATTTTCAAAGCTTTAGTATGAGACAACAGTCATACATTTTTTATCTGTAAAACATAATAATAGAATACATTACATTACAGTATTATAAGTGCTCTGTTCTCCTCAAGCTTATTAAGTAGGTAAAAATATAGCTGAAAAAAATATACAATTTTATTTTTAAAGCTTTTTTTCTTCCAAAGAAGTATTATCTTTTTGTTTTCTCAAGACAGAATTAAACATTAAAGGATTATAATAAGCAATGAAAAGGTACAATAACATATACAGTACATTATATATGGTGGTTTTGAAAACTCTTTTGTCTTCATGGTTGAATCGCTACTTTAAATGCACTACCTGTCTAAAAAATGTCAATTAAACAAGTATATTTATTCTGAACCACTATTATTTTACACAGAAAGAGATCAATCAACTAACTGTATGACCTATCAAATTGATTTAATCTTGCCATAGCAAAAGAGTAAATACTTTTGTGATCAACATATTATATATTTTTATTTTTCTTTGCAGCTTTATGTTACTTTCTAACTTTTTTCATCCATAAACATTTTCATGCATACAGTATATAATTTGTAATTCAACAAAAAGGGGCATCATTGGAAAAGTCTGAATACATTTGCAATGCATTGAATATTACTTAAATTACTCAAGTACTGTATATATACTGTATATATTTGAATCAGGTCTTCTTTTAGTCTTATCTGTTTGAGATTAAAAAGATGCAGTTAATTCAGCCTCTCAGGCTAGGACATTCCTTTAAGCCCCATAATAGATCTTGCTGGTCTTCTCTGGATTGATTCTACAGCAGTACATACAGTATGATATACAGTAAGATGGTGACAAAACCTAAACACAATACTCTAAATGAGGTCTTACAAGTGCATTATACAATTTTAACATAACATGTTTTGATTTCAAATCTATGCTTTTAACTATATATTCTAACATTTTGTTAGCCTTTTTAATCGCTTCTCCATATTGTGTACAGTGGCTACCACACGTATTCACCCCCTTGGATGTTTTCACATTTTATGCTATTCAAGTATATTTATTACAATATCATAATATATTTGATTAGTATTATTGCCAATCACAAAGCAATCACAAAGCAATCAATGTAATAATAAGCAATCAAAGTAATGCCAAAGTGAAAACAAAAGTCTACCGATTACCCTAAATTAACAATAAATGCAAAACAGAAAATAAGATCAGATCACTTTATTGGCCATATACAATTTCTTGTATTAGGAATTTGTCTTTTCGCATACCCCAACTTGCTCTCCATGAGACACACAGACAGGGAGAGAAGCTTGGGGTCAGAGCACAGGGTCAGCCATTTATATGACGCCCCTGGAGCAGTTGGGGTTAAGGGCCTTGCTCAGGGGTCCAACAGAGTAGGATTCCTCTGCAGGCTGCGGGAAATGAACCGGCAGTCTTCCAGCCACAGGCGCAGATCCTTAGCCACAGAGCCACTGCACTGCACCAAATAACTGATTGCATAAGTATTCACGCCCTTTGCTATGACACACCTACTGTACATACAGTATGGTGCAACTAATTGTCTTAGAAGTCACATAATTAGATGAATGGAGTCCACCTGTGTGTTAAGGTGTTAAGGTGTGTGTTTACAGTTAAGGTGTTTCACATGAGTTCAGGTTAAATACACCTCTTTCTGGGAGGTCCCACAGTTGATTAGCACATCTCCCAACAAAAACTACATCATGAGGACAAAGGAAATTTCAAAGTAAATCTGGGATCGGGTTATTGAAAAGCACCAATCAGAAGAAGGGTTTAAGAAAATTTACAAGGCACTGGATATCTCCGAAAGTACAGTAAAGCCCATTTTAAAGAAATCAAGAAAATAAGGCACAACCGTGAATCTGTATAGAACAGGGCATCCTCAAAAACGTAGTATCTGGGCTAGAAGGGTACTAATCGTGGGACACCACGAAGAGGTCTAAGACAACTCTAAAGTAATTATAAGAATTCCACAGTTGAAACGGGAGAATGTGTACATATTGTATGACAGCAGTTGCCCAGATGCTTAACAAATCTGGGCTTCATGGGAGAGTTACAAAACATTGGATTGGATGAAGCAATTCTAAAACAAAAAATGTGTTGACCAGTTTTTCTGCTGGTCTGGTGTAGTCTGGTTATATTTCTGAGATGGAAGAATAATGGTTTTACAATATTCTCGAAGGTTATTGAAAAGCCTATATCTTTTTCTAAAGGTTTTCTCAAAGTTGTTGTATCAGATTTTCTGTACAATTTTCTGTAGTCTAAACAGCAACTCTTATAAAGTAGCTTCTCTCTAGAATGGTTCTTTTTGTTAATAAAAAATTAACAAACTAATTATTTAAATAACCAATACAAGAGAAATAAATATTCCTTCCTGTGTTACCAAGTAATGACATGGCAATGACATAAAATTTGAGTCAACTTTTTATGTACTTGATTTTCATGAAGATATTTTAATATCAATAAATGAAAATAAATCACAACACCATCACTGTATAGTATATTCTAAATTGTGTCTGAAGATTTTAATAAAAAATATTTATCAAAAACAGTAAATTAGTATAATGTGACCTCTTAAAATTTTTAGCACAAAGTCTTGAGTGTTAGAGATATCAGTTAGTCTTGGTATTCATGGCTCTGCACACAACTTGAATCCACCGGCCTGCTGGTTGCAATCTGTTCCTATACATGTTTTTCTAATTAACCCAGAATGCTATCAATTCAATATACTGTAAATAAACAAGTCATTCAACTGTTGCTTAATAAAGTCACATCTGTCATTCAATTTCACTGCAATAGAATTCATGGGCATAGCATGTAGGTAATTGATAGAATAATGATACATATTTTACTGTCCCATGACAACATAATGAATCTACAGTGAACTATGGCATATAAAAAGACAGCAGTAGTATACAGCTACTCGGTTTGCAAAAATACTTTTGTTACTGAGTGGCAACAAGCACAGAACCATCTGCTAAGTGGATCTTGTCAGAAGACATAGTGACAGCAATAGACCAGTGTATGAACTGAGCCAGGATGCATGTCTGAAGCATTTACTTAGAGCTAAAAAACTAATGGTAGCTGGTGCTAACAGCTACTGTCTAGAGGATTCTAGAGGTCAATTTCCTAACATGGTGGACAAACCATTTGTGAAAGAGGTTATTTGGGAAGTCTGTGCTGAAGCGATTCTCCTTTCCAGAAAAAAAATCACTCATTGACAAACAATAGTCAAGGAAGGTCATTCAATGGAAAATATCGCTTTACAAGGAATATTACAACAGTGTAGACTGTATATGATCATCTCCTAATTTATTACCACAATTGATAAACTATAACTAAACCTTGATATACACAGTAAAATCCTGGTACACGTCAAGAGAGTTTTTAGTAGGTATGAATTTAAATGAGATAGAAAAGTACAAAAATGTAGGCAGCTCTGTGGTGAAGCAGCTAGCACTGCTGCCTTACAACTCCACAATCTATACAAAACAGTGCGGAAGGCCAAAAGAATCACTGACTGCCATCTCCAACCCTTGTACAGACCTGTATAATTTGTAGAACTGATTGCATTTTTTAATCAATTTATTGTTTCATTATGCATGTATCTTATATCTTATGTATTTATCTCACACACTGAAGACCCAACATGTTTGTTTTTTTCTAAATTGTGAAGATTTCATAAGATGCTAACTTGTTTGTCTCACCAAATGCATGTTTCTTATTTGTTTAATAATTTGTCATGTTGTGTTTAATGTATTATGTATTGTATTACATGTTTTACCTGCCTGTAAACTGAATTTCCCATGTGGGGCAATAAAGTAAGTAAGCGTGAGAGCTGCATGTTTTCTCTGGCTGCTCCAGTTTCTTCTCACCTTGGCGTTAGCTAAGCCAACTTTTGTCTCTAAATTGTACTTGTGGATGCCCTGTGATGGACTGACACCCCATCCAGGGTGTTGCCTTACCTTACAATTTGTGCTTCTGAGATAAGCTCCGTGTTGTTTTGACCCTTGGCAGGTATAAGCAGCTTTCAGATAATGGATGAATGAAAAGGAGTAGTATAACCAAAAAATCAATTTAACATATTTCTCAATGCACAATGTTGAAATGCATACTATGTATACTGTGTAAACTGAAAATAAATTATGTGAATTTTAATCATCTTAATGCTTTTAAGTCATTTGTTAGTTTCTCAAAGCATAAGAATGTTTATTGAACATTCTAGAGGTCACCATGCTTGCCCCTGCATAGTAAAAGAGGTTACACACTGAAACAAAACGTTCAGTACAATGCAGTTATGGAGAAAGTGTATTGTCCAAAGTTCCACATTTCTAAAAGTTTATCAACATCAATATTCTGTGAAGGTTGTAAAAAACTTCACAAGATTACAAAATGGTATACTTCTGTTAGTTTTCTTGGTGGACCAGATGATGATATTCTTAATACTTTAGGTGTATGTAATATTTTAGGTTTTGGTGGTAGCTTGCTTGGCTAAGGAAAAGACGGCCATGGCTGAAGGTCAAAGCAGTCACAACCCTACTCACTTATGAGGAATGAAATGAGGAATGAACCAGCGAGGCTGCTGCTGCTTTGGTGTGGACAGAGGGGTGCTAGAAAAGATGCATGCACAGTTGTCGACAGCAGGTAAGTATTTATACATAAGAGAGGGAAAGTACAAAATTACAATTAGTCCACTTCCTGAACTTTTGTTTAAAAACACCATTTCAATAGTTCAGTAAAATTTTAATTATGACACAATGAGTCAGCAAGTATAAGGGGATATCATACTTAAAACTTTAGTGTTCTGCATTAATTTGCTTGGCATTAATCACAGCCCTGGCTGAGTTCAGAGCAGAGGACCAACACAGCACCAGTTGGACACCAGCACAGTGGGGGGTTATGGAGTAGGAAACCTATCGCCATGGCACAGTAGGCCACAAGCAAGGCACGAGCACCAATGACAGAAGGGGTGTGAATGAGGAGCCCTTATCAAGTGCTGACTGATGTTGTGTACTTACACCATCAGGGCAGAGTAGACATCAATGACTGAGGGGGGCTCTACAAGTATTAGAAAAGATGTGCACAGAGTTCTGGACACCAGGTGAGTATTTATACGTAAGAGAGTGTAATTGTGAGATTACAATATGATCTCCTCCTTAACATCCGTTTAACACCATATGTTGCATTTGTTTTTGCGAAAACCAAATTTTAATCATACTCAATAATTGTCTATAAGTGTCAATAATGTGAAAATTTGAAATATGGAATTTGCAAAAATAATTATCTACTGTGTTTTAAAATGAATTTTAAGTGTCAATTTACTTTGCCATTTCTAGGACAGACTTATATGTCATTTAGATTCTCTTCCAATCTGTTAATACTTTTTTTAGAAAGGGAAATGAAGCTTGTATGTCCTGCAAAGACTAAAATAGAAAGGAAACACAGCTACACATTACACTGTCTGTTTTATGCATTAGGACACTGATTTGCACAAAATGCATAAGTAAATCAATATCCCCTTCTGAGCTCCATTCCTGGGAATCACCATGAACACATTCATTGGTCTGTAAATTTATCATTTTAAGTTAATCCGTTATCAGAAACCACTTATTTTTGTCAAAATCTCTGCATTTCTTGGTTTTTCTTGGTTAGTGTCACATAAACCTATAGCCTATTCCAGAGACAAAGAGCGATACTGTCAATCGCAGCTAATTTTTAGCTAATTTTAACTAATTTTAGCTTTGCATGTTTCCTTTACGGATTTCATGATTATGGGTAAGACACTCCATTTGAGCTTCACTAATAATATAATATGAGCCTGTCTTGACACACTTTAAAATATTTGTAATACGTGGCAGATGTAAAACAACAGGACTGGTTAGTGATTGCATGCTAAGTGATGGATTTGTAACACTTATGTTTGATTAACAGGGTTAAAAGCTAGAAAATATATTCCATTTATAATGTTTTCAAATTGGATAATAATAAATGAAAATTGAACACACTGGACAGCCATACAAATCATTAAAGCCGGTATTTATGATATTTCATGGCTCTAATGCCCAAGAGTAGCTTCTGGAAGGCCTTTTAAGAGGAGAAGACCAACAAACCACAACATCCTGACAACATGCCAAGGGTATTTATAAACTGCAATATAAATAATTTTTTTACAGGGTTTTTTTACACCTCTGTTGCCTTACATTATATTCAGAAAGGATATAAAGTAATCAGATGCAAAGAATATGTAAAACGGACTCAATTTCTTAGTCTTTAAACTGTTTTTTACTCTCTTACCTACTATTTTAGGTGTTGACATTTACAATCTATTAACAGCCATGTAGAATCTTTACACATTATTTTCTCTTGTTCTCTGAAATAAAACCCTTGGCTTAAAGGAAACATCAATTGTGTTCAAACTGTGGTCTCTTAGCAACTTCATTAGTGTACAAAACAATAAAGAAATACACAATCCCACAGCAAAATCACAATGTTATACACAGACAAAAGGAGGAAGGCTGAGAGCAAAGCTCTTCCTTTTTAAATTATGCAGGTACTCTGTCATATGAATTTCATGTCAATTTGTGAAAAACAACATGCTCACCTACATTACAGTATTATTTGTCTGCTTAGGTTTATTTCTCTGTATTTACTCCCTTATTACTACAAGCTTTTCATTTATGAATAGACAAGAGTTCATTGTGTATCCAGTGAGGCCTTTGAAGGTAGCATACAGATAGAGGACATACTGTAAGTGCTAAGTAATGTGATGAAGAAATGGCACAGCAATTTTCTCTCATAGTTCATTCCAGTCCCAATCAACACTCTGTTTAGTGTTCTTCAGGGCAGCGTCTTCTACACTGTAAGGACAATTTTCAAAACCTTTTACTCCAGAGAGAAATCAGCTCCCTCTTTTCTGAATGTAACTGCATGGGAAGAAAGTTGCAAATCCCCAGAAAATTCAGGTGTGATTTCTTTTCACCTGCAGGACTGTTTTTGAAAAATGTGGCAAAAACTAATTTGGAATCAGAAAAACTGAAGCAAATCTTGCTGTAAATTATTAGTAAACTAATTTATGTCTGTTTTGCCTAGTTATAGTTTGAACAAATATAAGGTTATTTTTCAGAGACCACAAGCAATTCCTAGAATGTTGATGGTATTTAGTTTTACTACATATTATAACGAAGTTTGATTAAACTTTGGTCCACCTGGGTTTGAAGGGAACTAGGCTACCAGCATTATATCATACCAGCCCCCCTAATGTATCATCAATTGAAAGCTGTATTAACAGCTTTTTCAGCTGGTGCCATAAACACCTTATTAAAAGGGCAAGGGTATTAGAATAGGGATTATCAGTGAAACAAATATATGCCAACCTCTGAAATGTAGAATCAAGTGTGGAATGCCCAGTGCCCCCAAAACACTATTTTTTCCCCCTGAAATTAAGCAGCAGTAGCTAAAAAGTTACTCACCTTTGCAGACAAAGCATTTCAGGTGGAAATGTTTGTTCTGAACACGTAGGACCTCTCCTTTGCAAGCTTTCCCACAGTTGTGGCACAGAATTGAGGTGCCCTGCTGCTTCTCTAGTGGGCTATGGACAGCCTGTTGTTGAAGTACTGCAATGACAGAAAAAAGAACACCACCCTCTTTAAATGTCAGTGCTGCTGAGCTGATGTAGGGATGTGCAATATGGACAGTTTAAGGAAAACACTAATCAGAATGATGGTGCATTAACAGCACAAGCCCTGTCCCAATACTCCTATGACCAAGCTTCCCAGCGATGTTGTGAAAGCTGAAACCCTGGCTTCCTTCAAGAAATGAATGGATGGGATCATCTGATTAATTAACTACTAGCAACCAAATATCCCATATAGACTTAATAGCCTCCTCTCATTTGGAACTTTTTTATGTTAGATTAATTTCATGTTAAATTTGATTTGAAAAAAAAAACAATTCAAGTTTATTTGATCTGAATAACACCCATGGCTTTTCACAGATTCCATGAAATTCCATTGAAAGATAGGCTTTTTCCTAGTCAAGAAAATGAAATCTTTGGAACAGTAGCCTGACTAGCTCAGGTGCCTTAGATCTTAGAGAAAACAGAAAACATTTTGTTTTTGCAAATGTTATTAATCTCATTACCCTCATTATTGGTATAATTATCAAGCTCTAAGTGTCCTCAGTTTTGATATAGTGGATCAAATGAATTCCACAGCAATACACTCATTTCCACTCATCCTATACATTCAAAAATTATTTTTTTCACTCAGCTAATGTAAAGGAGAAAACTGCCATTTCTGTATTCATTTATTATCACTTTGACAACCTCGGCAATGATATTCAGTCACTTAGTCCCTGTCATCTGAAATTTAAAATTAAAATAGCTGTCTTCTTTTTTAATCTTCAGATTACTTGCTTTAAAGGGATTTTGAGCAGTATACTATCACTGAAATGGTTTTCCACTGTGAAATATTGCATTTCCTGCCTAATTTGTTCTGGTTGAGACACTTTAAATTTAAATATATACTGTATATAGCTATAAACAATTTTTAAAATCAGTAATTGCTGGTCTGGGGTTAAACCAAGGCAGGTTTTATTCCCAAGGATACCATAAATCAAATATTTTAAGAACAATAATCTAGATTTTAGCATGAAAAACATTTGTAGTGTCTTGAAGAAATATTCAGACCCTTTATTATGGTGTCCCTTTTTTGTGAAAATAGAAAATGATGCACATTGTATTCCAAACTGGGTGGCATGGGTGGTTTCACAGTGGTTAGCATTGCTGTCTTGCAGTGCTGGGGCCCCACATTCAATTCTGAACTGGGGGGGGGGGGCTATTTCTCCCTGTGTTTGTGTGGGTCTTAACAAGGATCCTTGGTTTCCTCCCACAGTCCAAAGACATACTGGTAGTTTTACTGGCTTCTGCAAAAATTGTCTTTACCACCTTTGCACACCAGCTTGGTGCATCTTTTCCCCATTCTACTTGGCAGATTTGTTCAAGCTCTCTTAAATTGCTTGTGGTTTATTTACAGACAACAGTTATCAAGCCCTTCCACAGATGCTCAATAGGACTCAAGTCAGGACTTTTACTTGGCAAATCCAGTGTAGCTTTGTCCATGTGCTTTGGATCATTGTCCAGCTTAAAGGCGCAGTCTGAGGAAGGGTTTTCTCTATGATTTGCCAGTACTTTGCTTCATCCATGTTCCCCATTAGTCTTGACAAGCGTCCCTGCTGACGAGGAGCAGAACTATAAAATAATGGGTCATGCACTATGTTGGGTTGGCATCATATTGTATGTACTGTAATTCAGGTGGGTAGCTGCGTCAGCATGCGTAGGCTGCAAAGGAACAAGTAATAGGTTTATTCCATGCTGAAAGGAGAAGAAAGAAAACACAACGTTTTGGCTGTGGAGCCTTCTTCATGTGTGAGAAGACAGGGCAGTAAGCAAAGGTAATGTAGCAGGAGAACAAAAGCTGGGAGAGAAAAAAACAACCCGAACCCGGCCCGAAACCAGATACTTTGTCGGGCCCCGTCAGGCTAAGGTAGTAGACCTCTACATCTTACAGTATGTCCGGAATTGAACCCAGGGCCCCTGGGTGAAGAAAAGTATTACATACAGTCACTAGAATAGCTACCATCTATCAACACAATACCACCATCAGGATCAGAATTTTGCATTTCTGCAACATTTGCAGTGCTTCCAGGTATCAGCGCGTACCGCATTGGAATTGGTTTGGCAAAGTGCATTTTTGCTTTAGTTTAGTAGATGCCATTCATTTGCATGATGCTGACACTAAACAAACACATGCTCACTGTGTATCCAGGAATATTTGGGGAAAATGAAACAAAGGGAGAATGCTAAGCACTGACATCATTCTGAAGTCTAATAGAGTTCCAGCTGACAAAAAGGACAAAAGTTTCCTTGTAAAAGACATTTCTAAGCAACAACTGAATGTACCCGAGGCCACCCTAAGCCTCAGTGAGATTAACACTCGGTACTCTGCAGGACAACAAGATTCCAATGGTATCATACTAAGTAGCTGTCATTTCACCATTCTCAGACAGGCTTTCTAACAGCTGACTGAAAAAAAACACATGGATTCTTTCACTCTTTAAAATTCTTTTACTCTCCCTGTAGCCAATATGCATCACGTACTTTTGCCTACGTTCCTATGGTGGACTCAATAATACCCCACTTCACAACCTTCGCTCTTCTAATTCTGGTCTCCTTACTGTCCCCCAAGCCCGTCAACATTGTATGGGTGATGGGGCCTTCTCCTGTTATGCCCCCTAGCTCTGGAACTCTCTGCCCAAGGATATCAGAAAGTCACCTTCTCTAAACTCCTTCAAATCCAGACTCAAAACCTTCTTCTTTAGAAAAGCCTTTACTTAACTGGTTCCATTCTTCACCCCTGTGCTTTTCTTAGTACCACCATCCACGGTCTCCTTTGTATATTGTAATTGTGTTTTATCTTGTGTATTCTTTTTATTTGTTGTTGTTATCATTCTGTAAAGCGCTATGAGAAGCCACCTTTAAAGGCGTTATATAAAATAAAGTTTATTATTATACTGTATGTTGTGTAACAGTGTAAGATGGACTTGAACACTGTGATTATCCTCATAATAACATCATATACTGTATGAGAACCATGAAATGTAATGCTGACATCAACTAACCCAATGAAAATTTAAGAACTGTTGAAAGACACCAGTCTGGTTTTACTGGTTCTGTCTCACTATTCCATGACAGAGTTATAGGGAAACTTATATTCAAATTCTCAGAGATCACTGATATGCAGGATGCCTGAGTTATAAAAGACAAATGGAAATATCTAAGTATCTAGGAAATATTAGGGAAATATTAAGTAATAATGTTTGTTAATCATAGCAGTCCTTCTGCATTCCTTCCTCAAAATTGTTATGTTTTCATGATTACAAGTCTCAACGTTGAAAGGTGCATAGAGTAAACTGTACCAGATCATGCTGGTTTTAGTCTGGCTCATGTCATTAGCTAACTGTGACCATGGTTTCCCCAGTGGTTGTACATAAAATAAAAAGCACCAGATGGTGGACAAGGGTATCAGCTGCTGGCGGTTCACCTGTAAAACGGGTATGTTATCAGTCATAAGGCCATCAGACCTCTATATCCACGGGTGTTGTGGGGCTTATGGTACAAAACAGGAAGGCAATTTGACAATGTTTTGGAGGAAACTACTGTATGCATGTTGCCATCATCCCTTTTTTTGCCATTTAAAGAGTATCAAATCTAACTTGACATGGGTCTATCAAGAAAATCTGTTAGTTCAGATTAGAAAAATATGTTAAACTCATAAGGTAATAGGAATAATTTAATTTTCTTAATTTAGGTATAGTAACGCTTTAAATGTTAAATTGGCATAGTTTCCAAAGGTGATTATATGTGCATACAGTGGCTTGCAAACATATTCATGCCCTGCCAATGATATCACATTTTAATGATTTAAATGTAATGTGTACATTTTAAAATAATTAATTATCAAAATGAACTTCATTATATCCAAAGGAGGGTGAATGTCAGCATAATATACAGTATACAATAAGAAATCATGTATTTTGATTGCATAAGTATTCATTCCCTTAAGTCAATAATTGGTAGTAGCATGTTTCAAGAGCAATTACTGCTGCCAATAGTACTTAGTATTCCATCAGCTTTGCACAGTTGGATGGTATAAGTGTCAAAATTACTCTCATTCTGACTAGTTCATTAAGGGATAGTTGGTTTACTGCAATTGTCAAGCCCTGCCATAAATTTGCATTGTATTCAGGTTAAATCGGGTCTTGCATGCTAAAAGCTTTGAGCAATTGAGGATTTGGATAATGCTGATTTTCTCCTAAAAATGCATGTTTTCGCTTGGAAATCCATATTTCATTGAAGACAAATTCCTCATATGAGTGTAGGGGTGGTACAAATATCTAAAAATGCTATGCCTTCACCAGTATATAGGCTGCAGTGATCAGTAATGTTTGTACTTGTGCTGTCTTACATCCTGCCATGGAAAATATTTCGGTCATTATTGTTTTCATGTTTGCATGTCTTTTAAATTATGCACGTCATGTTGCATACACATGTGGAAATATCGGACTGTATTAAACTAAGTGTTCCACGAACTCAAGACTTCAGTTCTGTAGTCTGAAATTGTTACAGCTATTTAGGACTATCCTTACTTTTCAAAATACTACCATTGTATTTTTACCTAATTATATTTTGCCTGGTGTGCTTTAAAGTTTCAATTACATAGGATACCATCTAACCACCATGAAATTCCTGGGAAGAATTCTCAGATGATATTCTGAGTACATGTAAACCACATTTTCTAAATGTTTCTGTTGAAAGAGCAATAAAGAAAAAATAGTTTTCCAGCCTAACTAATAAGAAAACCCTATCTAGGACAGTCAGAGGACTGCTTTTCCTTTAAGTGCATCTTAAGCAACTAACAATATAATCAATGTTGAAGACAAAGCCATGTATCAACTCAAAATCTCTTACACAATGAAGGACTTATCACATTTCAAAGCAAAATAAAATAATACTGAGCCAGGCTGAGATTAATAACGTTACTTCTGGAGTCATGGTGAACTTGCTTTATACCATGATAAAGCATTACTTATTAGTATTTTACAGGCTTAAGCACTTGTGAGAGATTCCTACCAGTTATTTTGTTTGTTGAGTCAATAATTGTGTCGCCTCTTGAAATTGTGAGAAAAAGGACATTTATTCTGTGGATCCTAACAGCACTTCAAGTTTGATTACTCAAGTTTATTTTCTTCTCAGTCTTGTTCAAAACAGTTCATTTTTTGTTATTAGCTTGTAAGGTGTTTAGTAAAAAATCTCTGGAGTAGGTTGTTGTAGAAAACAGTGCAACTTAGATTCTATGAATTGGAATACTCCAATTAATTTTCTATACATATATATATATATTTTCTTATATTCTTTCTATATGTTAGAACATATGTTATATATTTCAATATTTTTAAAACATTAGTCATTGCAATTATCTACAAATTATTTGTGCCTTTAGACTTTAAAATTACATAGGCAAAATCAGGATAATTTATTTTTTTCTTGGAGCAAAATTCAGTGCCACTTTGAAAGTCATCCTATCACTATACAACCAATGGGGGAATTGGAATGGGCAATCTCTTACAGCAGATGACATTAATTTTTAAGTGAAGATTTTGAACCACAAGTAAAATGTCAGCATTATTTTTTTCCTTCCTTCTCTTCCAGGTTGTGCTAGCACAAAGCAGAGAACATTATCACTTTTACCTAAATATATAAAAGCTTCACACTACAGATATTCAAAATACATTGAACATATGGAAACTTGTTAACTGTTGCAAAATCCAAGACATAAACAAGCGATCAATATTTTCAACAAATATCACCCAGCATATTTAGTTTGTACAACATTATTTATTAAAAAAACTTAGTTTTTAAATGAATTTTCTATACTTTAGGTTTTTAAACAACCAAAAGTGGACAACGAAGCAACACTTTCTTTGCCATGTAAAAATGTTCTTTATCTTTTTTCAAAGAAAGCAGGCATTCTCTTCTAGCATTGTGAATTACATAACAGATATCACAAGACGAAGAGCCATGACTATTCGAGAAGCTGTCTCCAGTAGTGAGTTCAAGTGCAACAAAATGTTTTCTTCCCAAAACATCAAAGTGCATTTTATGCAGTCAAAAGGTTTACGTACTGATATAAAATTTCATACAGGTGAAGCTGCTGAAGGTGAAGCTGAATTCTGTTTTCATATCATACTATACCAACAGTTTAATTTTCTGATATTTTGTTTATTTATCTGGTTGTCCCCTCCAAATGGGTCATTTCAGCTGTTTCTACCAGACATTAACTTTATGAATGTCTATTTGAAGTGAAAATATGAACCTTAAACTCACTGTGCAATCCAGTAGTCCTTCTTTTTTATATATGTCCCATTCTTAAGGCGTATTAGACACAGTGACTCAGTAGCTGTAATGTAATATAATGTCTAGTTATGAACAATGTTGGAAATAGGAATATTGGAAAATAAAAGCATGGAACTGTGGTTAGTCACAAAATCAACTCTACTGATCACACAAATATACTGTATCGCATCTGAAAATGGGTACTAGAAAATGCAATTTATAACATCCCAAAAGCAATAGGGAGGAATGTCACAGACAGATTGTACATTAATGCAAGGAATTATTATTATGACTTGTAAATACTGGACATGCCCTAATCAAATCTGGTCTTTATCTACTGTATCTAAAACCTACTATCTTTTTATTAGGCTGCAGTGGATTTCTCACCATCATGAAACGTACGGTTCAAACAGTTTTTTAAGGTTATCATAAAGCAAGGATGTTACAGCACAGCCCTTGAACTGTACACTACACTGCAGCTCCATGGGAAATAAAACTTCCAATGATCTATTTTTTAATCTCTTCATCAAAAACAGGGCTCTAGGCAGCCAGCCTGGGAAGCAAGGTAGGATACACTCTAGATGGGACACTAAGGATACACACTCACACAAGGGCCACTTTTTCCAGAAGCCAATTAACTTACGGTACAAGTATGTCTTTGGACTATGGAAGGAAACTAGGGCACCCAGAGCAAACCCAGGAGAAAACAGGGAGAACATTGACACTCCACTTACAGTATATAACTTCCCAGGAATGGGACCCAGGACCCCACCACTGCAAGACAGCAATGCTAACTGCTGCACTGTGCCAATATATTATTATATTCAAAATATCATTCTAACTTCACTTCCATAACAAAAGCCTAATCTTATTTTTACCTTCATATAATATAGTAAATACAAGGGTTCTTCGGAAATCTTTGGTCATTTTTGTGAACTAAATACTGGTGTATATAACGCAGATCTAACCATAAATCATAAATACTAAAAGGCCTTGTGGAAACTTTAAATAATATCCTATTATTATATGAAACAAATACAGCATTCCTCAAATAAAGTATGACACAAAAACACTATTAACATAGCATTAATTGTACTTTTTCCGATGCTTATGAATATTCTAAAGTTAGCAGGAAATTTGAGTAAGTCATTCCTGGATGGAGGAAATAGTTTAAATGTATTCCACTTTTATCATAGCAGACAAGTCTTCTTTTATTAACTCTACTATTATTAGGCACCGGAATGTAGCAACAGAAAAAAAAAGAAAAACACTATCTCCACAGAGACATTTACCTTTGAAGTTAATGGAATTAACAGAACCTTGCTTATAAGAGTTTTTTAAACCTTTAATAGCTTTTCTTATTGTACAGTATGTAGAGACCTGTATCATTTCTGATATTAAAAGGTATTATAGTGGCTGCTCTTGATAAAGAACAATTAAAAAGAATTTAAAATGAGTTAACAAGTACTCTTTTTTCTTTTGCTAATAACTCTAAGCATGCAACAAATTTAATTCTGCTACAGTTTAAGTATAACAATCCCTGAGAGTCTTCTGCTGTTTAACACCTCCTTGACCTCTTAAAAAGATTCAATTCTAAAAAGATAACCTGCTTTTTAAATACTTTTTTACGTATTAAGACATTCTAAATATAGCCTGTATTTCTAATAGCTCTTACCTAAGACAGCTCCTAATAAACCATGTTTTATGTCTAAACCAAAAAAAATCCTAATACAAATTCCTTAAATACCCCCATTTTCACTCACTCATATTTGCAAATTATCTATTACATATTACCTTTTTCCTCAGGCATCCCCGCTCTTCCTTAGTCTTTTTCACATCAAGTGTCAATACAAAATAGCTTATCCAGGGTAAGGCTTGCCCTTAATTTTTTTTGTACATCCTTCAGAGCAGTGGCCGATGCAGAGTCTCTGAAAGTGCCCCAGCAGGATGAGCTAAACAGCAAGCAGCAGTCTGTCACTGGAGATACCTCCTAATGATTCAGGAATGAGCGCTGGGTCATATGACTCCTCAGGCTCTTAGGCATAAACAGCCTGAGTTATAGCTCAGCTATCGCTGCTATCTATTATAAATAGAACCTTCTAGTCCTAAAAAAAAAATTAAATCTCTTGGGGCGTTTACTACAGCAACACTGCGAGAGGGCTTGCTTACAAATCAGTTCATTAGCAGAAGGGCCTTCCCTCTGATTGTATTGAAATGTTTTCCTAAACAAGGGTTGTGCTTTTTGTGAAGCGATAATCTTTTTCAGCGCGGAAGCCCTCACTTAAATTAATATCTTGCCTTGATCCACCTTTAAGTGCTTAAATATTTCTCTAAAAACATTCCAGAAAAAAAATTATATTTTTTTCCATCTTATTTGTTATCTGAGATGTACAGTTCAGATGGCCTACATCCTCCACTATAGGATGGAACAGCCTTGCGTAACGGATGAAAGTCTGGAGACTCCTGCACAGAGACTTACAGTAAATGAACCAAATTCAATGCAAGACAGGGAGCCACCAATATTCTCCTTTGGCCTTAATGTTTTCTCAATTACAATACATGACATTGTACTGTACACTGACCATGCCACCTTAGAAAAAAGTCCCAAGTATGCCAGGAAAATACCATCCGAGTGGCGCATTTAATTAGGTGTTTTAACACTTCATCTACATGTTTCAGTAAATTGGTTATAGATGCTTTCTAACCATTTATCTTCAGAACTAGATTTCAGCAGTCATTTCAGACATCATTCTGCTGTATTACTTAGCATGGCATCAGCCACATAATATTTAGTGTATATTAATGGAAACGGAAAATAATGTTATTAAAGGGACAGAGGAGCGAACCCTTTTTTAAGCAAGATCGGGAAGGACTGTGCAAAAATGAATGTGTTAATCTGACTGCCTTAACCTCAGTGCATAATTTTCACTGTTTATAAAGTACTACTCTAGGTAAATGAAAATGGTGTTCTAGGTCAGTTTAGATGTACAAGTCATACTGTTTACTGTATATTTTGGAAACACATAAGCTAATTCAACAGATTCTCATGGACATGTCCACTAAGCCCTTCATCCTGTCTGCAACTGAACAATCCCATGGAAAAATACTGAAATTCAAAAGAAAGTGTTCTGCACTCAGTGGTGCTCTGCTGGTTGAACACACCATATGATGTTTGAATGACGCCTACAGTATTCGATGTATACTGTGACAACTGGAGAATGCCTTACTGATCTTGTCCAGATCAGTAATCCTACAAAAACACACCTTAGAACGACCTGTAAAAACTTATCTGCTGCCCTTTGAGCACTGAAACAACACATCACAAAAACAGATACTGTACATACTTACTGTCTGTGTAGATGAATTTATACTTTTTTAGTAGTGTAACTAAGTACAGTGAGCATTTAAACCATGCATACAACTACACATGCAACTACACAATACCTCAGTGTTATGAACTTTCAAGTTCATTTGAGACCTCCAGCTTATCTAAAGGTCAGATATAGCTCAAATATGGTGTTATGGGGTTACCACGAAATTCAACTACTAAAAGCACTTATTTGGATAACAGGCTGAACCTTGCAGTCTGTTATCAATAGTTCTTGTTTGGCGCATGACATTAGCTGACTGTGTCAAGCATTACCTAAACTGGAGTACCTGTCGAATTACTTGCACCTGATTGTGTGAGTAATCAATTCTCTCATGCAGACAAAAAACACTTTTATCCTGTGCTGAAGCGGCAGTTCCTCCGTGTGAACTTTGATCGTTGGTATCAAAGCCCTGAAAATCAGCATCAGAGCAGCACTTGACAGTATCAAGCTGCCCTTTCTGGAGTATGGAATGGAAAAAGCCAAGGTAAAAGCTGTCAGAGTCACAAATGCAACCATCTTGATTTGGGACACACTCAAAGAAATGGTGGAGGAGACTGAAGAGTGAATGGGCAATCAGGGAGGTGCAGAACATAAATTATTTTAGCAAAGATGACAAAATGAATCAACTCTTAAGGGGACAGAACAGTTCAGAACAGAACAGGGCTGCACTAATTCATAGTTCAAAGCAGCACATGGCAACCTGGCTTGTTGCTGGTTTTGTTGCTGTGCTCTGGAACAACATCTGCAAGACAGGTGGATTTCCTTATTACGGTCCCTTGTTGTCTTTGGAGGTGGCTATTTTCCCTTTCTTCATTGCGGGAAAAAAAGCAGGACTCTCAGTACCATTTGTTTAAAAAGAAAGCAATTCCCCATTTTAACTGAATTAGAGGGAAAACTAACACCTTAGACTAGTCACCTTAGATAGAGGCTTAGATTTGTGAGATGTGAATGTTGGATTATAATTCCTAGCAATGACGTGAGCACACTTTACTCCAGAGAAATTTACTGGACACAGTCAACGTTTTGGCCCAGAAAGGCCTACATTAGCTAGTGTGCTAAAATATTAACAGTTTCCAATAAATTATATTGGAGTAGAAAGTGTACGTCCTGCTCATCTCATTGCTATGAATGATTCCCTCAGGACAGCACCTCAACAAATGTTTGTCTGTGTTCTTATCTCTTTTTTTGCACATTAATGTAATTGTCCTGTTTGGGTTACATACTGTAGCTGATGTCATAGCATTTCTTATGCATCAAGGTAGGTAACAGAATAATCACATACAGAAACATTTTCTTCTATCTTATGAGGTTGTTTTTGTGAACTCAAAATACACTTCTTCTTGTGAAAACGAATGACAGCTGCATCAATCCTTCATCTGTGCTGTAGGGCTTGCAAAAAAAGGCATTTAGGAGAAAGGAGCTGGCTGTCCTTATTCCTCTGGTACATTAAATTGAGTAATGATAGACAGTTCGTCATTGATGGAGTGAAGAAAGTGAATCCATCTATTCATTTTCTAACCACTTTATCCAGGATAGGGTTATGGGAAAGCTGGAGCCTATCCCAGCAAGCAACTGGTAAAATGCAGGACACATTCTGAACAGGATGCCAGTCCATTGCAGGGCAGACAGAGACAGAGATACAGAGACACTCACACCAGGGCCAATTTTCCCAGAAGCCAGTTAACCTACCAGCATGTCATCAGACTGGGGCAAGGAAACATGTAAACACAGGGACGACCATGCCTCCCAACACTGAATCTGAAGAAAATAAAGCATATTGTGCCACAAATGTAACCTCGGCACAAAATGCCAAATTAGGCCTGTTTCATTATATTCAACAACTGTGAAGCAGAATTCAATACACAACACACATACAATATAGCATGTACAAAAGGACATAACAAAGGGTAAAGAGGCATTTAGGGTACTGTGTGGTTACTAATCAAAACATTTTGGGGGACAAAGTTAAGTACAAGTGTTTATGTAGCTGTGATTTGCTTTGATTTCCTTTAATTTCTCATCGAGGGCAAACTGAAAACAGAACTCCCCACAAGGAAAGGATTATCAATATGCGTGTGAAGCAGCAGCATTTGTTGGATAACAGCACATGGCTTAAACATGCTACAGAGATTTTCACCTTGAAATTGTCTACCAGAATAGCAGCATTACGTGCCTGCATCTATACTGTGGCTAATTACTGAAGTACGTTTTGGGTAGCACAGAGATAAACACACATTAACTTTTTGTGAATCACGGTCCTCTAACATTACTAAAAATGTTTGGACAAGCACATCCATTCTTGAATATGTTCATTAAAATAAATATATTTTGGACAGAAAAGTTCTATATCAGAAAACCGCTTTAGGGATGCTGGAATTTCAAAGTGTTCGGTCATTGAAGATGGGTTTATACCATAACAAAATTGACCCTTGGCATATAATTTGGCAGCAGAAATAAAAAAAAGAACTCTGTATTGAATGTTGTACCAAATGGTTTACACTAAAATCTATTACACTACACTAATAATAATAACTCAATTTCTTTCTCACATATTTGTTTGTCTATTTATTAGTATTTTATACTTGGAGTCCAAAAGCAGCTAGGATACCTGGAAAGCCAGTAGCTACTGTACATTTCAATGAGAAGCTTATAGCTTAGAGTGACCAGATGTACCGGCACCTCCATATGTTCCATTAGTTCTCATTACATACTGTACCTTTCCTGGAAATACAGTATTTAAACTTTGGGCTTCATTAGCTCCACAAAAATATTAATCAAATTTAAGTATACCGCATTTTATGAGGTATGGCATAAAACTATTTGTCTTTAGAGCACAGAAAATGTATTTTGTACTTACCTTTAAAAAAAAGGTTCAGTAGAACACCTTATTATCACTTACAAGCGTTTTTCGTGCCAGAAAAATAAATAAATGTGTTACCAGTAAATTTGTTAAACTTCCATATTAAATACACAACAAACCAAATTGCATTAAATGCAAGAATCTGGTACATACTTGGGTAGGATAAGCAGTGATATAAACAAATATAAAATACATAAAACTTTAGAATGAATAAAAAGTGTAAAACTATTTTGGTGGAGAGTATAAAGTTCCTTATATTAGATTTAGAAAGATGATGTTCAGATGAGTAAGCTTTCATTCCATCCATCACCTAAATGCATCATCCAATTCATGGTCACAGTCGAGCTGGAGTATGGGCACAAGGGGGGATAAAACAAGAGATTCCGGTCCATCACGGGGCACAAACAGACACAACAACACACACCAAATTCCTGGTACAATTTTCCCAGAAGCCAATTAACCTACCAGTATGGTTTTGGACTGTGGGAGAAACTGGAGCACCTGGTAATAAAAAATGTGAAAATAGTAAGAACATACATACTCCACACAGACAGCACCTCAGGTCTGGAATTGAACCCAGGGCTCCAGTGTGGCAAGACAGCAATACTAAAGACTGATCTCAAGCAGATGCATTTTCTGGACCTGGGTTGAATTTATACCTCTGTAATAAGGGCAAAAGCACCAGACATTTCAGAACTGGGAATCTGATTTCCTATGTAGATGTAGATATTTCTGATGTGGTTATGTATGATGCGATCGCTTATTCTCTCTTTTCATCTGTCAGCCTTTCTCTGTCACTCTCTCTCTTCCCCTTCCTCTCTTCTTGTTATTGAGTTTATCAGTTTATCAGCAGTTATGCCAAACGATTTAGTCTCTGAGCACTGATGAAATATAAACTGTTTAGCACATCTCAGTCTCCAATATTGTTGCTTATAGCAGCCAGTGATTGTAACCAAAGGCTTACAGAAAATAACAACAAACTCTGTTCACCTATTCTATGTCACTGCAACCACTATACCGATTGAGCAGTTTTACCACATCAAAGGTTCTTCAAAGCTCCACACCTGTCTGCTCTCTGCTGGAGACTAGTCACCTTTAGGGACTACACTAGGTCTGTTTGTCCCTGTCTGGCCTGAAGAGTTCTGCTGATTCTATAGGGTACATTTCTTTTATGTGCAGAAAAGCAAGGCCTTTTTTCATATGCTCACTATTCTGACCAATATTATGTGACAATAAACGTATTTAAAAATAATACATCATACAGACCACATTTGTCTCAGGGCATTTTTACTGTTCTTCAGTTGTAAAAGTGACATCATGATTGTATGATTTCTCTCGTTTTGTGCTGGCCTACATGAAAGATGATTTAGGCCATACAGTATGTATCCTCACAGAAATCACATGTAATTCCTTTTATGAAACATCCAAATATCCTCCATCCTGAGAAAAGTCAGAATATGAAATACACTATAAATACAGTATGTGGATAGTAAAATTCTTCTCACTTCAGGTTTCCTGATTAGGAATGCCTTTCATCTGTTTTTTCTGAATGTGCTTGTATGTCTCCAGAACTCTGGAGATCTCTTCTGTGTAAGCTCCCATTCTAACATGTTTTGTGTGTTGTATTTATTGTGTTTTTTGTTTGTGTTATAGTGAGTATTGTGTTTCCTTTCAGTCAGCACAGGCCTGAATTCCTAAAAAAACTTTAAATATTACAAAAACAAAACAATGAGCAATGAACTAGATGGGAAATAAATGATTTGAAAGGAGATTTTGCACTTAAACACATTTTAAGAAGGACAAAATAATTCTTCTTGATTTAATTTAATGTTTTTTTTTTAATTTAACACAACACACTTATTTCTTGTGCTCAAAGTACGTTTAACTTGGCTAAGAATAGTACTGCACAGTTCTTTACAGGGTTACAGAAGTACATATACTCTACTCCACTACATTCTACTGAGTCACAAGGTGAATAGTTGGTGTTAAGCCAAAATGTGCTGGTAGACCACATCAATGCACCATATCCCACAGATGGAAGTGAATAGGAAGGAGAAATTTTATACGTTTTTCAGTGAACCACTGAGACCTAAATGTCACAGTTATTAATTGCTGTCAGTTGGAGGTGCCTCTCTGATTGTTGACACAATATTTTCATACTAAAGCACTGTCAATATCAATAGTCATGCCACTAACTCACGAGGCAGCTCAGTCAACATGAAGCTGACAAGTGTGCAGAAATGCGAACTATTTTTCTTTCCAGAAAAGAAAGCAGTGCTGAGCCAGTGCTCAGGGAATACTACAGAGCACATGCTGTGCTCAAGAGTTGCTGTTCACAGGCTAATCAAAAAAATGTGAGGAAACAGGTTTCACTTACGATAAGCCTCATCCTATTTACTTAATCATAAACCATGACACTGGCTTCAATAATCAGTTTATAAAGAAGCCTAGCTAGGGATTAGCCAAAGTACTTTTTGTAAGAGAATGATTTTCAGTGCTACTGGAACCGCTTATCATTATCCATACATTTGATATTTGGTATCCAGTATCAAATATCCCTTCACTAAGACATTATGTTATATGAAAGTTATGCCAGGACTCTGCAACCTCATGAGCAGAGATCCCTTTCTTTCCAATATTGGCAGACTACCTACAGCTGGTTCCATATTTGCAAAGCATTCCCTTGAAGTAAGGAGAATCTGCTTGTCTTAATTTGCCTAATATAGTAGCGTCACAGGAGATCTAAATGAGGAGGCCACTCGTGCAATTAAGGTAGAATAACTACATTTCTATCCATTTGGGCACCAGGGTAAAGTCTGTATAAGGGGATTTTACGTGATGGAACAAACAAAGCACATTTCAGCCTGCTTCAGTTTGTGGGCTGTAGTGGTAGAGAAAATACTGAGGGTATAATAGTCCTTTCCGTACATGAAAAGAACACTGAAAGAAACTTTTACCTGTCCAGGATGCACAAGTAATCATGACAGTAGATCATATATATAAAACCTACAGTATTTTGCTGGAAAAGAATAGAGATGTTTCTTGCTACTTTCATAGAATACTGTTAGATGTTAGATCAAGTATTCCACTGCACTTTGTCAAATATTATTCTGCACATCGAGACTGGATACTTTGGAACAACTGCAGCTTCACTAAAATCGCCTAAGCTATATGCAGAATGTGCAAATGCAGATCATCTTTATTTGTCTGCTCTCAGTGTTCCATTAACACCCACAGATTATTTCCTCTCTAGAGGGCCAACATAAATTTAGTGATACTTCCTTTTCTTAAAGAGTCACCTGCAGTCTAAAGGGAATTGAAAAAAAACAACACATGGCCTTTTTCCAATTCACACTCTACCAATTTAAATGGCCAAAAGCCAAGGGGTTCCTCGGTATGTTCGGTTTTCAAAATCTACACTCACTGCCACAGGTGGCTGAAAAGCCCACAGATTCCTGCCTTGCGTCATTGTTAATGTTGGCTTCCCATCACCTCACTGGATTGTTCTTTAAAACAATGGTCACTTTCCTGCCCATCATTTTTTGCGACCCAGGCAGTTGCTTTTCCCATCACTTTGGATGGATATACCATCCAGCAATTCCCAATTCATCCTCCATGAAGGTATCAATGAGTAGGCCTACTCCAATGTATGTGTGATTTGCATGGTTATTATGATCCTTCAGAACAAGGTACAGTTTTAATTTCACAGGATCACGTGGACAGTGTCATTATATGAACAGCTGAGTGAAAGCTTGAACACAACAATTTGATATCTTGCTCGGATATTACATTAATCTTTGTCGCTTTAGCTACGTGATCAGTGGCTTATACAAAATGACTTCATTTTACTGTATACTGTACTGTATTTAGAGTCAATCAGAAATTAATATCCATGGGAGGTATTTTTGCATAATATTGGTTAGGCTCATGTGTCATTATTTGTGTGGATATGGTAATCAAAAATATAAATTAAAAATCCAATTGTACACTAACATTTAAATGTTTGTAAGAAATCAATTTTTAGTTTCAAGATATAAAACAGACTGCTGAAAGAAAACATTGGAGACTCATAATCTAAAGCGTAGGTCTTAATATACTGTAGTTGCTGAAATCTGAAGGCATGCATGACTTACTCTTTTGCAATATGATGTGTCAATTTATACTGTACAACTTTTCCAGTTATCTTCAGTTGAAGATATTGAAGTAACCTCAGAAAAAAAGGCATCAGCAAACTAAATAAAAAATAAAAACAGCTTTAATGAAACTACATTGCTGTTATACCTTTCCTAACAAACCAATGAAATGCATTAGAAAAGAATTATTCAACTGAAACCAACTAGTTTCAGTGAATTCAAGACAGATCGCTATTCTTGTTCCATATTTTTGTTCCATTTAGTTTTATACTGAAAGTAACACGAAAAACAGCCCGTTTTAAAAATGTTAATAGAAATTAGAAGTAGCAAACTTTTCAAAGAAAATATACTGAAAAATGAGGTTGTGTTCAAAAACATCAAATACAAGTGATAAAAGAGACCTTGTATGCCAGGTGTGCTCAAACAATACAAAATACGCCAACAGAAATAATTACCTGTTTCACTGCAGTACTCACCTTCAATATACTGTAGAATCACAATAAACACTGCACTTCCTGAATAAATGTTATAGACAGTGTACATGCAAGTAAAGAGAGCAGAATTGATACACCCTGTCTTTGAATGATTTGCAGGTTCACACAGTTTACTTTCTTTGTTGTGGTCTTGTGGCTGGAGTAAAGGTCGAACAATATGGTACTACTACAGTACCATGTAATGAAATGGCCAAGGCAAATGATTGGTTGTAACAATTATCTGAGATCAGCACAGAAAGGGAAAACTCAGGCACAAGAGTCACAGACATGACTAAAAATCTAGATACTCAGGTGTCGATATTGACCAGTTTTCATTAAGCGATTTTGCTGTAGCATGCTGAAGCCCTGCAGTAAGGCAAGATTATTTGTGTATGACTGATTTTGTGACCTCATGTGATCAAGTGTATTTACGCCCTATTTTACAACTGAAACCGCCCCATAACATGTTACCCGGTTTCTCACAAATTCACAACCTGCCATATTATTTCACAAATACTGCATTAAAGACTTATTTACTGAAGAAAAGAAGAAAGAAAATGCAAGAGTTACTTCTATCCATCCATCTATTTCTAACTACTCATTCTAATGCGGGGTCATGGGGAGTTGGAGCCTATGCTGGCAATCAACAGGCACAGGACAGGATATACCCTGGAAGGGGTGCCAATCCATCGCAGAAAAGAGTCTTCAGTTTTAGTATCAAAATATTTTTTAAAAAAAAGGAATTCCTACATACAGCACTATTCTTTAGCTCTCCCTTTTCTATTTTATTGGGTCATGGTAAGTTGTTGGATCTCACAATTTTCCATACACTGAGAAGAGGTTGTGAAAACAGGTGTATTCTATGAACAGAATTGGGTTCATTGTTTGTTAAGTCTAATAAACAGATGAAAGAACTATTTGGAAACAGGGTGGACAGGGATTAAAGGAACTGCTGCTGAAAATCCAGATCATCTAGACCGCTTACAGTATTTATATAGAAAACCATAAAATTCACAGTAGGCATGTATTACACTGCCCAGATGACTTAATAATTAGATAATAAATGGAGCAGCATGGTGGCAAAGTGCTTAGTGCTTCTGTCTCACAGCTTTAAATGCCTGGGTTAAATTCTAGACTAAGGTGGCCTTTTGTAAGAAGTTTCCATGTCACTCCCATATCTGTGAGGTTCTTCTCTGGGTGCGTCCCAGCTAGGTTAACTGGTGTCTCTAAACTGTCCCTCTGTGTGCGTGTCTGCATTGGACAACTATCCTGTCCAGGTTTTGGTCTTGCCTTGTGTCTCCGTGCTTCTGGGTTGTCCATAAGGGTGGCCATAAATACGCTGCTTTCTGCTAATGAATGGATCAATTTTCAGTGCTCATTACAACTAAACAGACAAGCTGCAGCGAAGTACAATTTGTCATGAAAAAACCTCTCAGAACTGGAGGTATACAGTAAGATACCTCCAATATATACTCTACATACTATAAAATATACTATAGATTACAGCTAATCAGTTCCAATAGTCACTAAAAACGTATAAACATATTTGAATAGACAACTGAGTATGATTTGAATTAATCCATTTAATCAAAGTCTCCTAAGGAAAAAGGCATGACACATCCATTCAGTCATCAACATCATTAACTTAGATTTTCACACATTTCATTATCACATATTCCAAAGATGTGAAGAAATGACTGGATCCATCTCCATGTCAGCATGCACTTAGCTAGAAACTCCCCATGTGACACTTATTTATTCACACAGATGAGACATAATCAGTGGATCTAGCTGCAAGTCAACATAAGTCTTCATTCAATCACAACAGCGTCGTTAGGTAAACTGACAGTTAATTATCATGCAATAATAAGGAAATTATGTCAGAGCTTACTGAGTAACACAAAACTTAGGAAATGGCCAAGGCTGACAAAGAATCAAAGCACATTCTGATAGATCCATTACATATTTCTATATTATTCTAATCCATTAAAACATCCAAGTAACCAAACAGAAAGAACAAATTCAGAGTAACATAATCATTTATTGAATTAAATGTTAAATTTTAAAAGTTAAATGTTAGCAAAGAAACAGAACCATAATAATCAAAAATAAATGTATATACAGTACTGTCTCACAGCAAAATGACAGTACAAAAAACAGTAACAAAAAGAGTTCATGTGGCTGAACATCAGTGCATCCATCCATTATCAGCAAACCACTTATTTCTGCTAATGGTTTGCAGCAAAGCAGAGCCTAACCCGCGATGGGGTGTCAGTCCAACATAAGGGATGCACATACAGTATAGGGACCATTAAGAGACATTAATACTGTACATCTAGTTCAGGTGGGTAGCTGCGTCAGCATGCGTAGGCTGCAAAGGAACAAGTAATAGGTTTATTCCATGCTGAAAAGAGAAGAAAACACAACGTTTCGGCCGTGGAGCCTTCTTCAGGTGTGAGAGAGACAGGGCAGTTTTGGCTCCACGGCCGAAATGTTGTTTTCTTTCTTCTCTTTTTTTAGCATGGAATAAACCTATTACTTGTTCATTAATACATCTAGCCAGCATTCCTTTAGGTGATGGAAGAAAAGCTAAGCATACAGTATGTACAATATGAACAAAACCCACATGGACACCAGAAGAACATGCACACTCCACACAAAAGTTTTCATTGGCCAAACTGAACCCAGGACTCGCGCGCTGGGAGCTCCCAGAGGGTGTGTTTTGTGGATGCATGCAATACTATCACACAAATAACTTTAAACTCATTTAATGAGGACTCAGAGTCAAAGAAAGCAAGTCTGGGAGCAAAACGGTGCTTGTGGAGACTGTGTTCATTACTTCCAGATTTTTTAACATGTCCAGCCTGGTTTGTTTTAGGACATAAAGCAAACGCTTTCCTGTCATTTTCCAGAATGCCTTGTCGTTCCCAGAATGCATTATGACCTTTTTTGGAACCACATTAATCTTTATCTCAGGCCCTCCCTAACACAAATGTGACTTGTTTCTTTCATCTTAAATGAAAAAAATACTTTTGTGCCACTTATCTCTCATGATACTTTGTTTCACATTTTTTATAGCTAAAAACAGTATTAAAAATTAACAAGCCTCTCATTAATTAACTATGATATTTGAAAGGTATCGGGCTGTATCGATTAAAAGGTCTATTCTCTGAATAAAAAAGAAAAGGACAATGACTATTTCAGTTTCCTAGAAAATGCCTCCAGGCTACAATAGCAGAAGTCAGTTCTCATTAGTCGGGAGAGTATATTGCACAGTTGACCAGCCCTGTTCTTAGAGTGTCTCTGTCCTAACCTAAACACCTAGGAAATAAATTTAGTTTTGGCCAATTAAGCCCAATAACAGATTTAACTTGCAATGGACTTGTAAGAAGTAAAAAGACCTTGTGATTCCTTAGTACCACATTTTCTGTATTGGAGCCTCACTAGGCTAGTTCATTTTCTACAACAACATATTAGGACAGGAGAGGTTATTGATTGAAGAGAATGCTGCATGGCCTTTTTGAATAATTAAAGAATATACACTCACTGGGTCTGTACATACTGTAAGCATCTGCAGGCCAATTAACTCATTCTTATTCCAATGCAGTGCGTGCGATATTTGATTTCTGTTTAAATTGTAACTACTTGTTTCCATTTCATCATCACATCATTAAAAGTTAAATAGTGCCAGCCACAACAGCTGTGATGGTATACTTTGAAAAGCAAGCAAGACAATGACCTTTTCAGAACTTGAAAGGCAGTGGGACCAACCCACAGTTATAATTGTCCACATTTATTTACAGCTGTGCACATGCAAATGTCTCACTGTGGGAGAAGCTAGACTGAAAAAATGGGCATATTCATACCACTCACCTCACCTTTTCTATTTCGTAATTCCCCCCAAAATTTTATAGACAAGAATACAATTACATCAGAGGATTAAGCAACCCTCTGATCATTTTGGAGCAGAATTCAAAAACACATAGACTAAGTTCAAGACTAGCGAACAAATGGCAAATGACATTTAATGTAGAAATGTCAAGTCTCTTCACTCTTCACTCAGCCTGCACAGTGTTATACGTATAAACAGCCTATTAACAACATATAACATTGGAAACAAGGAGCTTGGAGTTACCCATGGTCTTGAATAAATATTGACATCATTTTTATTTCCTAGAGGGACTAAATATAGTCCAAAATTTAAATCAAGGGCCACCATGGATGTTATTCCTAGTATAGTAACTTGTTACGGAATTAAAAAATACAGGCTTTTTTAGTTTTTATGTCCAAATTGTACAATGTTCTAGAATAGCATCATTTAGAAAACTGTTTCGGTCAACATGAGAAAAAATATATATTATGGAATCTATCTAAATTCGCAATTCTAAAAGAAATAAATCTTCTTGCCTCAAACAGAGAAGACAATGAGGGAACCAGATTGAAGCATTCAAAATTCTCAAAGACATTGACCGCTGTATGGAATTCTTCAAACTCAGCAGTGCAACCCAGAGAACCCCTATAGAAACGATGAAAAAGTGCATTTAAAAAAGGAAAGTTGGTAGAAAAATGTAGAGGAGGAAGTACTACTTTACATAAAGGATGTGGGGAGTCTGGAACAAGCTACTCAGGTATGTTGTTAAAGCTCATACCCTTGCTTTTATCAAGAAATGGGTGGATATGATCCTGAGATTAAACAGCTACTAAAGCCCAGCAAGCTAGGAGGGTCAAATGGTATCCACTCATTTTCAAACTTTTTGGTTTAAAAAACATAGTGCTGAATTATTACACATTGTACGTCTGTCAGGGATTTCTGACTTTGTTTTTGACATGACCTATATATATGACCTAATAAATACCCTTCAATTTGCTAATCTCCTGTGAAGTTCGCTTAGTGCTCATGAGGGAAAGATGACATTTTTTGTCTATTTACTGTAACTAAGATGCTGTACAAATGGCTTGAATGGTGAATTACTTAGTTGAGTACTTACTTCATTTTTGTCTTCACAAGCACAAATATTTTTGTTTAATTATATTAATGAGAGTACAGTACCTAGTTGCCAGTTCATCAAGGATTGCTACAGTATTGATGTTCTTTTAGACAAGAATATTTTTTTTATTTTTTACTTGTATGGGTGTATTTTCTAATCAGTATCACCTGTAATTTAAGTTTACAGAACCTGCCATGATGAAACAAATAACACATAATGCTTTGCTTTTCTAAAATTTCTATAAACATGAGGTGGAAACATGTCTTGGCAATGTGTCAATGCAGACTAACCCAGATCATCTGGCAGTCAAAGCGAAACGAACACCATGTGTTCATCTGTAATGTTCGGCTTGTGAGAAATTCACATAAACCGATGGAAAAACTTAGGAGAAAGCTTTCCAGGAAGCTAGTTTCACTGATGCAAAATAATGGAACACATAAGATTTAGTTGCTGTACCAAATCCTATAATTGTATGTTCTGAGTTATCTAAAAAGGTCATTAATGCTATTATCTACCGACTTCATTGCCAGGATATAACAACAGTAAATAGAGGTTCTGAAGCCTCTACTTGATTTTTAAACATTTTTTCCCAGACAATATTACACTTAAGTCTCTGGTGTAAAGAAAGAGAGTTTTATTTGTATACTGTATGTACAAGAGAAAGAAACTAATGGAATGTGTATTTATATCTGGGAGCAGGAGGCACTCCTTAACACAAAGAGTTGTGGGTGACTGGAACACTTTACACAGCCATAGTATCCTGTCAAAGCAGATATCATTGCTTTTTTTGGTTTGATTTTATGAGATTCATGCATCAATAAACTAAAAGCAGCTAAATCAGCTACTGCACATGAACTGAATTGTCTCCACACGTTTTAAATTTCCCTATGCTCTTGCTCTGTTTTACCTGTTTCACCTCCTGGATTTCTCACACTAAGTTTTGGGTCTTGATGCATTAGGCACAATGAGCTAAAGAAAGACTTCTTCTCATAATCATGAAATTAAATAAAAGTGAAATAATAATGTAAACATAGTCAACTGCACAAAGATTTCACAAGTTAATATTTTACATTTTTGAAAACACAAGTAAATTGTAAGTTATTTATAAAACCAGTACTAACAATATTATTTTGTATTCTAAATTCTCTGTTTTCTACATGTGTATCTATTATTTCTAATTTAACACTGTTGTAGACCTTTTTCTATAGCATAATAAAAAAAAACACAAATGTAAAACTGTTAAAAGAAGAAAGCCTTCCTTTAAAAAAGTTAGGTTTTGTTAGGAATTGGTTGAATGCGATAAAGGAATTCCCTTATCTCCAAATGTATAATAACATATATAAAAATATACAAAGATTTTACAAAATGGCTTCAGTTTTACAGTTTTCTGTGGATCACACAATATATGAGACATGAGCTTTTTTAAAGGGAACTTTTTCTTTGTGCTGTCACCACTTCTTTCAGCCTCTGTTCCAAAACATTTGAGGTATTCTGACTCATAATAATATTGTGTGAGAAGACAATGTAATTCAGAAGCTTAAACTACTGTAACTTGTTCCATGGAAAACTAATTTCATAACACGCTCAGAAATCTTACATTTTCTGCCATTTTACAAGCTTCTGGAATCAGAATTAAAACAAATAATGAAACAAACTACAAACCCTACAGTAGATATGTTATTTCCAGTAGGGCAAAAAAGAATTAAAACAAAGGAAAGTAAAACCCTTCCGAGCAGAGACAGGTCGGATTCCTTTGAGGAAGTGGTCACTTATTTAATGTACAGTACATACTGGTTTCCACCATTGCTGTAGGTGACCTAGTGTAACAGAACATGACCATGATGCCAGTAATTAAGGGAATTTTTTCTCTGCCTCCATGTTGACCTACTTTATTTGACTCAAAAGATTTGCAAGAATCCTGCACTCCCTCAGCAGATAAAGCCAGTAAATCCATCTTAAATCCAGCAACGAATAGGATTTCTACCCCCAAATAATTATACCAGAAACTGACAGTACATGTCAACATTTGGATACCTGTCATGTTAATATAATTCTAGGGCTTTTTAAGTACCAGAAGTAAAGTCTTCTATTATCCATACTAAAACAGATTGGTTTAACATTAAGCTATGGTCAGAAAGCTATCAAGCTTGCCAATAAACGTGGTTTACAAAACTGATAATTCACTTTTCCCATTGAAAACTGCACATTTTCTGTATATGAATTTACAAGGCAAGCCTTTCCAAGAGTATAATGATCTTCAACCATTTAGTGATAATCTGTAAAACTCCCAAATATTTAATCAACATTTTGCCTGTTGTGAGAATTAGTAAAAACACAAATATCCATAAACATCAGGATGATTCTTTAATCTGTACTAGGGGCTGTTTCAAAGGTATATGGAGTTAGTTTTAAGGCAACACACCAGTTTTGCAGCAAGCAAATGTCAGTATGAATACTTAAGAGTATTCTGTTCCAACCTGGGGGAAGAAAAGCTTAACATTTTTAAAATTTCAAGGTAGTGGAGGGCGCTTCAGAGAGCACCAGGGTTTGTCCCAAGTTGTGTATACTCGAGCAGTGATTTGCACATTTGCACATTGCACATACTGGAGCTTTGCTACAGCATATTAAAGAACATCACTCACCAACTACTGCAGGTCAAACATCTGACTGCGAGTGATAACTCTATACTAGCTATGTTAAAGGCCAAAGTACAAGTCCAATAATTGAAATGATTTTGTGACTCAAGCTGGGCAATTTTCAAATATACGGTAGGTGTGAGCCTGGCCAGTATCTGGATGGAGACCTCCTGGGAAAGCTAAGGTTGCTGCTGGAAGAGGTGTTAGCGGGAGAGTTCACTCTGTGGTCTGTCTAGGTCCTAATGCCCCAGTATAGTGACGGGGACACTATACTGTAAAAAGATACCATCAGATGAGACATAAAACCGAGGTCCTGACTCTCCGTGGTCATTAAAAATCAAAGGGTTTTTCTCGAAAAGAGCAGGGGTGTTGAGCCCGGTGTCCTGGCCACATTTCCCCCGCCCTTTACCAATCACGGCCTCCTAATAATCCCCATTAAAAAATTGGCTTCATCACTCTGTTCCCCTCCCCACTGATAGCTAATGTGTGTTGAGCATACTGGCGCTCTTTGGCTGCCATTGCAAGACCAAGGTGTGACTACATATTGGTGATGGTGGAGGGGAGTCCCCATTACCTGTAAAACGCTTTGAATGGAGTGTCAGAAAAGTGCTATATAAATGTAAGGAATTATTCATTATGTTTATTATGTTTAATATTAATAATAAGTTCAAAATCATGTTATTCAGTAAGTGGCCACATACCACAATGTGGCAGTAGGGCTGAGTGCCCTACAATGTTTTGTATGTGCCTCTAACTTTATTTTTACCTGCTGAAGTACTGAGTTTTCCACAGAAGTGGACGAGAAAGAAATTCTTCTGGCCCCGGAATACTGTCATTATTACTTTCCTGACAGCTGGTCACCTACCCCCTTCATTCTGCAATATAACAACATAAACCCACAGTGACTGAGTGCCACAGTGCAGTGCATTGTAGAGCTTGGTTTTGAACTGTTACTCCACCTTACAGTACAGTTCTTGGACTGACAGATTTTCATGTTTAGTCCAATAATTTAAAAAAAATAAATAAATTTGGACCTTCACAAAAATTAAATTTGGATAAAAGCAAGGTTTAAGTGGTAGTGTAACACTGACTTACTGTAATTTTATTACAACAGCTTTTAAAGTGTAAAGTGTACTGTATAAGGGGATTATGCTGAAACAGTTTTCAAAGTAATATTGACTCAAACATATCCTTGTGCTGCAATCATTTTATTTTGCAGTACTCCCCTTGCATTTTTAATGATAAAATCAATTATATATGAAGATTTTGCTTTATTAAGCAAATCTAATACTGTTTCTGTCTGCATATGTAATGTATTCATTCCTAGGGTTTAGATGAATTGCTTTGCATGTCTATGAGCATCATTAACTTAAAAAATACTAATCTAGCAATATTTCAATTTACTAATGCACTTCTCTCCTTCTGCAGGGACCATCACAGTATTTAATATGTCTCTTGACAGTATCCTCGCACTGCAGTAAAACATCTGACCCAAGCTCTGTTGCTCAGTTCTAGATTAGAATGGATTCTCCTGGCCCAAGCAAGAGTGCTAAGAACCCACACCAACATGCAATGAAAATTACTATAAAACATCTCACAAATATGAAGATCTACAGTATTGTACTGAATAAAACAGAATAAAAGCATGGAACACAATACTGCACTGGTGTAGGAGGTAACTGCCTACTCAGCTCACAATAAATAATGTCCTTAAAGGTACTGATACAGTAGGTAACAGCACAAAACCTTCTGAAATTTTTCTTTTACAAATTAGGCCCTTTAATTTCTCAGGGAAATTAATAAACTCTGTATTCATGATTCATCAATTGGTAAAAAAATAAATGGTTGATGAGATAAGATGTAATTAAAACAGATTTTTACTATTCAGCATATTGAACAAAGAAAAAAAAGATATCAGGCTATTCATATCCTATTAGTGAGACTAAAAGGTATTTCATTTCATCTGACTGCTGCTTCTGGTCAAGTAGACACACAAACATTGAAGTCACAGATATCACAAGTAAACCAAACTTCTCAGATGTAATTAACATTGCACTGTCTATAAACAACTTTGCAAGTATGAGATCAGTGATGTTATTTATCAGTGATGACTCTGACAGCTGTACAATCTCCTGATTGCATTGAGTACTGTATACTTGTCAGTGTGTCTAACACATCCTTCATTTCATAAACTACTATGCAAGAACATACACATAGATTAATGCTAACCTTCATTTCTAACCAGTGTAATTGAAGTGTTACACTTGGTATTTAGTTAAGTCACCATCAAAATGTAGAAAGTAGCAAGAAATAAATAAAATAAAAGCCTACAGCACTAGTCTGTAGTTCATTGCTTATTTGCAAATGCAAAAACATGATGCTTGTATCCTTTTAATAATGTTTTAAAACAGAATACTGTAGACACTGTACCATCAAAAGTGTTTTAATCATTATGTAAGCTTCCTTTTGACATTTTATTCAACTTAAATATTGTTATAACCTACAAAATCAGATATACATTTCGTTCACAATGTCACAATACCATATCCAGCAGAATAAATAGCAGAATAAGTAGATCTAGTCATTATTTTAAGCCAAACGATTTAAAAATGTAGCCAGGAATACGTATTCAAATGTCAGGTGGTTTGTAAACTCTTGATGCCTTTTTTTCCCAATAAAGCAGACACCCTTGTCTCTCAATCTAAAGAACCACCTGGAAAAGAAATTTCAAAAAGCTTCAAGAAAAAATACAAAGTAAGCATTTGAAGTTAATAATATCTATTAACAGATACATACGTGCAAACCCAACAATGACACGTTCCTCCATCTGAATTAGAATATGCCTCAGTCATTTGACACATAAATTCAAAAGAATGAAATATAAACATTCGAAAAAGAAAACATTCTTTGGATCGAGTCCTTAAGGCCTGGTGTGCACAATCCTGCCAGATTTCAACACAAGCTGTCATGTTTTCAATGTATTTAGATGAACTAATAAACCCCAAGACACAACTGGGTGAGACTTGAGAAAACTTGTGAAACTTGCACACATACTGTACAAGTCAACTGAGACACATTGCATTGTGTTTACCCTTAGCAAAATGGGTGGGACAGAGGTAACAAGAGATTACTTGAAAGCCCTTACACAGCAGATGAACTGGAACATAAAACAAGGATCCAACAAGACGATCAGTCCAAATCAAGCAGCAGCAACACCAAAGATTATTGGCTAATATTCTGTGGGCAAAGAAAACCAGCATTATGGAACTGCAAGTTTTGCATTGAGTATAAAACATTCATAAAAACATTGTTACACCCACAAGAAATCTTCAAATTCTGAAAATTGTAATTATCTCTATTCTATTTTAACTGTTAGAGAAACTAAATACACATTTACAAAAAAAAAGTATGGCTGTCACTTTTATTGTGAACACACACAGCACTGTTTATCTGCTGTGCCTACTACCACAAATATGACTAGTCATTAGGGAGACTTCATTTTGAGTGCTGTAGAGATGACTCTTCTTTCCTTAAAGACAGACTCTTGTTCTTAAACATTTACAGTTCAGTCTCTAAATGAATAAACCCTGTAAATACAGTAAATACAGCTTGGTACAAGTTTACATCCTTATTACTTCTATAACAGTAGTGTGTTTACAGTATGTTGTATTAACTCTCTAACAGGTAATATTCAAATCAAGCAATGAAAAGACGTAATCCAGCAGCCTGGATAATCCTCATACCTGGGATATGGCTGATACAAAATAGCCTTCATCTTCACAAATATAAAATCAGAGATTAAGATTTGGTTTTACAATTTAAAATGACCTAATACTGTATGTAAGCACAGTAACCAATTTCCCATAAGCTTGCTACACAGTTATATCTCCCAAAAATAATGATGCCCAAAACAGCATCTCATTTGCAGTAAGCATACACTACACAGCCAAGTTAAAAAAGATGACCATCCAGCCAATTAGATAAACTAACACAATATGCTATGATACTCCCTCAATCTATAAAATCCAATTGTATAGCCAGGATTTTAGATTTTCTAAAAGGGCAGGCAAGTTTACTTGAGTCTATTTTGAAGGAGAAAAAGATCTCATGGATTACAACTATATTTTTAGACAGTAAACAAAAAATCTATAATTTCTGTGCCCTCAAAACCTCACTACAATGTAATGACAATGACACTCAATGCCGCACTCCAAAGTTTCAAATGAAGTACAGTGACTCATCAAACACAATAACTGGTTTGAACTAAGTGACAGACTGCCTTATAAAGATGGCTATTTTAAAAATTCTTACAGAATGATTGTTAGGCTGGAAAAAATAAAACATAAAAAAAATGTTTTCCCATTTATGTTTTTTGGTTGTTTCTTCATTGTAGTAGGTTCCCATTCAAATATCTTTATATTACCTAGTTTATTTGTCCAGTTTTGCAACCTATTTTAATTATTTCATTTAATACAGTTTTTGGTCTAAAGGATACTTGAGTGTGGGCTACAGGACAAATACAACACCTAGTAAAAACCCTTTTAGCTAATAACTCATCAAAATGACCTCAGCATATGGAATCCAGATGCAACAGGTTACAGTCTGGTGCAAATTCTACACTCTGGTTCCATAAATTACTGCTGAGGTTGCTCTGCGCATCTTGCAAACAGGCTATAATAGGCTGAGTGATATCAGCGTTTAGCTGATGAATTTGACACAACTTGAACATACCTTAAGGGTGTCTTTGTCAGTACCTACCATACATACTGTACGGCTACTGTCATGCTTTTATAAAACTTTGCTTTCCGTTTTTTCGAAGATACAGTATATACAGTACACAACATTTAACCAAATACAGAATGTGTTGCATTGTCATATTCCTCTCAAGATGATTTTCCGTTTCGTGTCACCGTCAATAACAGGACTATTTCAAAGCGCAAATAAAAATGTTTCCATTACTGCTGTATGTGATTAACGCGGATCGAATAAATTCTATGCAATTTATTAATTTCTGCCACCTTTTCAATAAGTAGTCCTGTAATAAGCATGTCTAAGTCCGAAAGCTTTAGCAATATTTTACAAAGTCGGAAAATCCTCGCTAAAATTAATGAAAACACCAAACCCGTGCAAAATTAAAGCTTTTTCTTTATTCATTTATAGGTTGTACGTGGCCGGGAACTACTTACAGTATATGTTAGCCGAAGTAATGAAACCACATAATCAATTTTTCGAGTAAGGTAAATCATAACTTGGACACACAGGCAATCAGATATTATTTAGCTATATTTTACCCGAGATGGCTGTAGTTTTCTTTTTAGGAAAACCACTGACCACGTCCCTCCTGAAAAGAAACTGAGCCTGCACTGCAACATGTGATGACAAACAAACGTTAATATGCTGGCTTGCTCCCTTTTCATTTTGCTCAGTCATAAAACGCATTACGTAACAAAATATCACATGTAACAATACGCACGAACAGGTTATTGAAGCTACAGTAGTTAGTGCAATCTGGAAAGTTCATGCAAAATCCTAAATAAATGAATGACAGACTGTTTAAGTTTTGAAATCTGTTCAATAGCTATTTTTACTATTATATCTTATGACGTAGTGAGTGCGTACTGTCATCATTATTACTGTTATTAAGGATAATTTTAGAAAGCTATCTCAATTGCAATTGAGAACCACACCGGGAGAGGAAAGGAAATGCTACTCACCGGTACTCATGATGATTTTCGAATAGTACTAATCTAAATCCACTTTCGCTGTATCCCTATTACGCCAAATGAGTGTCACAGTGATGGTAATTCCGCAGAAGAAGTAATAAATCAATAATCGCTTGGTACGCAGACATAAACAATACTTCTATGCAATTCTCATCTCGGCTTCACGAATGCCGTCTTATTTCTTTTTTATAACAGCCCTTAAAGCAAACGCAGATACCAAACGATGATACAGGCGAGCGCTCTAGCTGCGCCTTTCTGCCTCAGCATCTTTCTGGAGCCAGGTGATAAATAGTGCATCTGACAGCCTCATTGCGTACAAATATGACTGAAAAGGCGTCTGGGAAATGTAGTTTTCGTGACGGATCTGGCTTCTGAACTACGCCGGAGAACTTGAGACCTAGACTACAACAACCATGAGTAATATAAATTAGTAAACAAAAAGGGGTAGAGATGTAACCAAGCAAAAATGCCACTAGACGCCGAATTCTGGACGTAAAATTGATTGCCCAGATTTATTGTACGCTGAAATGTGAAACGTTTTAGCTTTGTTTTTGTCTTTTTCAAAAACTGAGCATAAAACGAATGCGGTAGGAACTGCATTTGGGCGGAGACATGGGGTTGTGAAAATGTCAAGTGCGAAACGAGCTGCACTTGGGCATCATCTGCACGCCTGTTTGAGGAATGCCAATATACAGTATCTACTAAAATGTACCGTGGTTTAGATTTTCTCTTATACTGAATATTTAAAATAAAACCTTTTTATAGTTAATGTATCAGCATTTTAATTGTATAAAAATTGTAATATTTCACAGTGTCCGTTTATTATTCATATAGCACAGGTACAGTAACCTTCCTTTTCCCACAATGAAATGTGCTTAAAAATTCATTCACCTACTGTGTATATTAGTATTTAGTTATTATACTGTGCTTCATTAACTTTGCCAGTCAACAAATATAATTTTAAATTGGTTTATAGTACATCCACCTATCCATTTTCTAACCGCTTTATCCAATACAGGGTTGAAGGTGAGCAAGAGCCTTTCCTAGCAAGCAATGGGTGCTTGGCAACATACATCTTGGACAGGACACTAGTCCATCACAGGGCACACATACTGTACACACTCACACATGAGCCATTTTTCCTAGAAGCCAACTAAACTACCAGTATGTCTTTGGAATGTGGGAGGAAACCACAGCAATCAGAGGAAACCCACATGAACTTGGGGAGACAATACAAACTCCATGCAGATAGCACCCCATGTCCAGAACTGAACCCAGGGCTCCAGCTGAGGCAGCAATGCTAACTACTGTTCCACCGTGCCATCCTTTTTAATCAATAACTCATCTATACAATTTTTATACAGTGATGTAGCAGTCAAAAAACGTTCTAAATTGGTTTATAGTACAGTACATAATGAAGTTAAACACAAGTTTCAGATCCTAATGACAACATACTATAAAAGCAAATGGGTGTATGCACTTTAGAGCATAAGAACAGTTACAAACTAAAGGTTCTATTTCTTGAAGCCATTTCTTGAAAGAAGCCAGGGTGTCAAAGTTCACATGCTTAGTCAGTTTGTTTCATACTCCCACAATTGTTTGTGTAAAGTTGTTTTTATAGTCACTTTGAAATGCACTCCCCCATAGTTTCATCTTAAATTTTCATTTGTTTCCTCTGGTCAGTGTCTCATTGTTCATCTTTTACTACTGGGTTTGTTTGAAAATCCACTTCTGATCGTAAGCTTGAACATACAGTCATAAAGCTGAGACTGTCCAAACCTGATTGTGTCAGAAATATATCAAATATATTCAATCATATCAGGAATGCATTTTCTAGATCCGTAAAAGGAGAGCAGTAAAAAGAGAAATTCATTTCTGATTTTGGAATGTTAAACTTGGTGTAAGTTTTCAAACAAAGAGAGTAACACACCATTGGATAAACAAAATAACATTTTCATTTTTGAGATGAGTCCCTAGTATGCATGAAGTAATACAGCACTTGGAGTAAACTAATTGCAACCAGGGAATCAGAATTGGGAGAAAATCACCTTTACTTAATATTTATTTTTCACAATTAGGCATAGATACTTCATATATTGTACTGTATTTGTTACCATACAGCACATGTCAGACATGCCTCTAGACTGTTGCTAAGGAACTGTTTTCCATCAGATAAATAACAGAGGCCTTCCAGAACATCAAGATCTTTAGAGACTCTCAAAAGGTCAGCCAAATGCTTACTGAAGTGCATACACCCAAATCAACGTTTGTCAGCAGGAGACTGTTGAACTTGAATACCCAGATTGGACACTAGAGAAGCCTTTTCACAGACCATGTATTGCATTTCTAATATTACTTCATCAGGATCTGAGATAACAAAACAAATACGTGAAAAAATTAAACCCGGTGAGATCAAATCAGACTTAGCTTAAAGGTCTTGGAATGCTGTATGAATATGGAGACCCCTAGTGTTAAGAGAGAGTACGTGCAGAAACCTCAGTAGGAGCAAATGTGTATTTCCATCATAAATAAAATAAAAGCACACAAGAGGCTTTATTACCTTAGTCAGGTGTGTGCTTGTCACTGGCAGAGATAGACAGAGAGTGCAGCATGTGCTAGCAGGGCAAAGGTCAAAGAACAGTCCTGACAGTCCATCTCTGGGGAGCAAAATACTATACTACCCCCCTCCCCACAACCTCCTCTGGTGCTGAGGAATGAGAGGGTGTGCATAGGCTTTTGCTGATCACCCTCAAGGCTATTTCAAGTAGTGTACTGAGTTCTGAGCCAAAGAGCAGCTGCGCATGACCTGGAAAGCACAAGAATCGGTCCTTGTTAAAAATGGATCTCCTGCAGAACCCTGAGTCAGCTGAAGAACACATCACATACACATCACATACAGTCTCAGCCTGCTAATCTAGTAGCCCATTTACCTCCTGCTAGCCCGTGAGGTGATCCATGGCCATGACACAAATCTGGAGGTTCTGGAAGGAGGCCCAAAATGTTGATGGCCACTGATTCCATAGGTGTACTTGCTAGGAAGGACTGAAAGGCTTCTCAATACTGCTCCTGAGGACCTCTGTGGGCAGGACAGGCATCCCATTATTCCTGTGTGATGTACCCCCAGCAGAAGCCCTGACAGAGCCAGAGGAAGGTTTTTTTCCCCCCAAAGTAACCTACCTTAGGATGCCCAGCAGGAACTATTACCTTATACAATACCGCCCCAGCGTCTCTTTAACACACTGTCTTTTGGATGAGTTGCAGACCTGGCCACTGGGCCCAGCATGATTTCAGAGAGGGACACTGATCAGCCATCTCACCCCATGTGGGCGCTTCCCAGCAAACACCCACCGACACACCACCTGGAGTTCTGTGTCTGCCTCCTGCCTTTCCTTCCTTGAGGTAAGGTGTTCCAGCAGGTCACAGGTCGGGAAGAAGAGCACCCTAGCTCCTGCTCCTCACAGTGATGGCAGAGAGCAAAGCTATCCTCTGAGCATGTGTGTATCCGGGTGATTCTCTACTGCACAGTGTTACTCAGAGTACTGGTAGGCCTGGGATTTTTTCAATATTATTCAATCCACCAGGCCAGCTGGCCCTTTGGGTCCTTGAATGACATCAGACAACGCAGGGCAGTGTGATTAAAGTGAAATACAAACAGAAGGCCACACAGGTGGTGTTTGAACGGTTTTAAGGCATTATCTTCAACTGTCAGCAGTTCTGGCCTAGTATCATAGTGTGAAGGTCTAGCTATAATAGATGATCACATTCTCTCCATCACTTCTGGGATAGGACAATGCCCGGCCCTTCATCGATGGACCGGGGTGCCACACCGTTCTAGCTTGAGGGAGTCAAAGGTTTGCTTCCTCTCCTCAGTCCATCAGAATGCAGTGCCTTTACAGGTGAGCTTATGGAGGGAAGTGGAAATGGTGGCAAAACCAGCCAAGAATCGGCAATGATAGAAAGCTGATCTTAGGAAAGCCTGGAGCTGTCATAAACTGGTTGGCATAGACCAGTCTCACACAGTGATGACTTTATCCCTCTCAAAATTGAAACTGACTTCACTTACCCGAAGACCAAGGAAGAAAACCTCTCAGCACATCAGATGAAACTTGACCAGGCCTGCTGCTGTTGTTCTCTCCAGAACCAGGTGGAGAGCTTGGCAAGTACTGTCAAAGAGCAACCATGGACCATCAAGTTCTCAAAGTAACTGATGCTAAGGTAATGAGTAAATTATAAGTCAGTGGGGAACTTCTTCATCAGTCACTTGGATGCGTTCTGGTTCTGCATAGGTGTCAGCGGCGCTTTCAAGTGTCGAAGGGAGAGGATGTCAAAATCAATGTCAAAGGCATAGATTTAAAAGAGCCAGGGTTGTTCTGGGCCTGTGGAACAGCGATGCTAGAAAGGACATTCTTTCTAAGAGCCAGCCAGTGTGTAGGGTGAGGTTTGTGCCTCCTAGGAAGTAAACTGATTGCTGATGGGGGTACAGTGGAGCACCAGTCCCTCAGAGGAAAATTAACCCCAAAATGCAAGTCCCCTTCACATGACTGCATATGTCTGCCTGAACATGTGACCCTACTCTCCTGTAGCTGTGCTCATCTTCAAGTCAGGCACTTCTTTTGGTGAGAGATGTAGGAGAGCACACCGAGCTTCCCCTTCACCTCATCCTGAGCAATGTTGTCTTCTCCTCCTACTGTGCAGCCAGCTCAAAATTGGCCCTAAAAGCTTCCCACAGTCCTTACCCTGTGGAATGTCCAGTCATGAGCTGCATTATCCAGTTTTACTCCTAACTCAAGGTCCCTGGCTTTATTGTTGTTTGTGTGTATGTTAGAGTTGTGCCAAATCAGTCATCAACCCACCCCACCACCACCACCAGTGGCAATATTTAGATGTGCATAAGCCAACACATCAGTCAAATTGTCTGTGTCCTAGGACTTAAACTTAACTTACTGTTAATGGAGGGATCTGGAAACCTATTGGTTACAATCTACAAACCTGTCTTTTTTTCTTTTTCTGATGACTTAAATAGTGTAAACTATTTTAAAATATATCTAACGACAATTTCAGTGTCATGATGATTTTCTTTTGGAATATATAATAGCGTACTGTAATGCAGATCCAGTAGCAATCGCCTACAGTAAATCACTTGCAGATTTTTTAAAAGATATTTATTTCTTCCCGATTAGCAGCCTCAGGTGGCGGACTCATAAGGCCGAGTGAAAAACTTTGATTTTGTCCAAATTTTGACTTGCTGTCAAGACTACTCCTCCTATTTTCCAAATCCTCACTATTTGTGTATCATCTATAAATGTAGTTTTACTACAGCAGAATTTAAATTGATATAGATAGGGAAGAGGAATGGGCCTTAAACACATTTGGTACACTACTTACATTCACCCAATTAAAGGTTACACCTCTTAAAATGACATTACCTTGCATGCTTGTTGATTTTAATTTCAGTATTAACCTTTTATGAGAGATGTTATCATAACCTTACCTTTGTACCTAAATATACTGTAACGCTACAGGGTTCACGTGGGCACCCTCGCCTGCTGCCACATCAGGTCGGCCCCCCACCGTTGGGGACTCAAACCCGGGCCTCCGGCGTCACTCACCAGGGACCCAGCCTGTTGAGCTAAAGAGAGATCTCCCCGACAGTGGGGGGCCGACCTGATGCTGCAGTAGGCGAGGGTGCCCACGTGAACCCCATAGCGTTACATTGGTGTCAGGAGCGGGGTGGGATAGCCCTTCACCGAGGACGGTGAGTTAAGCGGGGGAGATCTCTCTTTAGCTCAACAGGCTGGGTCCCTGTTGAGTGACGCCAGAGGCCCGGGTTCGAGTTCCCGAAGGTGGGGGGCCGACCTGATGTGGCAGCAGGCGAGGGCGCCCACGTGAACCCCGTAGCGTTACTATACTGTACTATATTAAGCCATATGCCTTAGAAACATGAACATTTACAAAGCCATTCATGCCTTCTAGTGTGTTTGGATTTTAATAAGTAATTGATTCAAGGTTCTTATCCAACCACTTCCTGAACGTAGTCAGGTATCAGCTTCAACAGCATGAGGGGGTTGCTTGTCCCTGACTCTCACAAATGTTTGTGTGAAAAAGTTCTCAATTCACTTCACACTACTTTCTACGTGTGTGCTCTCTTTTGTGTTCTATTTTTTATTCTAAAGAAGACAGTTGGGTTAAGGGTGGAGGATTTCAAATATTTGAATCTGGTCCTCCCATAATGTTCTCTCTTCAGATCCAAAAAGATTAATTTATTTTAGCCTCTAGTCAGTTTCAGACATTCCTTTGAGCCCACAAACAGGCTCTTCATTGCTTTGATTCCAGGATAGTAATATGGTAACAAAACCTATTGAGCTCAATATTTTATACATGCACTGCATAATTGACTTAGATTTGATGCATGTTTTAACTTTATACCATTAAACCATTGTCTTTGTAAATATGTTTCTAATTTAGTTCTCTCTCATTTCCATAATGTTACTAGTAACACCAATTTGACTGGTTGGTCTACACGTTTCTGGTTCAACTACAGTATATTAATGTTTTTGTACATTCTGTGGGTACAACTCCCATCCTCAGTGGCTGTACTTCTATCCCAAAAACTTATATTATAAAACTAGTTAATTGTGAAACTCTTTAGATGGACAACCACATGCTAGAAAACTAAATATTGAAATGTTAAATCCTGAATCTTAAAAATACAGAAAAGAGAGTGTTATAGCACCCTTATTAGGACATCCTTCTTCATCCTACAAAACTCCATGATCCCCTGTGCCCTCCATCCTCACAGTATAGTACAGTACATAGAGGTATACAGTACTGTATGAATATTTCATTTTGATACACAGACGTATCTTGATTGTATTTGTGCGTAGTAAAAACTCTAAATTCCTTATTTCTTTTCTTCTGTTTGCCATAGTTTTCATAATCATACCCCTGTATCTCACAACAAGAAACACAACATTAATGCAGTTCCTCAATTATGAAATAACACAGCTCTGAAATATTAATTTAATAGGACTTACTTTATTATTGTTAGTGCACTTCTTCATGTATTAGGTTTTCTTTTCTGTGATAACTGTGTGCTAGAATTTTCCTCATCAAATGAATCTTTTAGTACACTCTAAAGGAGCATTTAGCTTCTACATTTGTTTATAATTTACAAATTTCTATTTTTTTTAAATCTTAAAGTCAGCATTTCACATAGACTGATGGACATTTGGTTTTCCTTAACAGTTGACCACAGAACAGGGGAAACGTAAAGGTTTTCCTGTAGGATGAAAGGTCAAGAGCTGTTTTGGCAGGGAAAAGGAAATGCTGACACTTTTCCTAGGATATGGATGAGATAAGAAAAAATAAAATGAGTGTAGAAAAAGTGGACCTAGGAGCTGTTGCTTCCAAAAAAAAACATAAAAATCAACAAATACAATTGAGAATCATAAAATAAAATATTCAAACATTTTTAAAAGCGTCATGATAATTGTGCCATACAGAATTTGATTTTATGGTTCTCAATTTTTATGATAATTGCTAGGTTGTAAGGCCATACTGTAGGTAAACAAAGAAGCAATATAGCAAAGCTAAAGACATTGAGTTGCCTTTTAAACCAAAATGTGTATTGGAACATTTCTTAAATGTTTTTTTTGGCAAATAAAGTGATAATATCACTTTTGTAATCATCTGTCTGTGCGGACATACATTCTATATAAAATGGAGTTTAATTCCACTTTAATGGAGTTGGCACATTAGGTGTGGATTAAATAAGTACTTGACCTGTATTACCGGCACTCAAAGCTTGAACTGTTTTACTAATATATATATACAGTATGGCAGGTTCATTATGAAGAAATCTGATGAGTTGTCTTTGGCATTTTTATTTGCCTTTGGCTGTTTTGAATACTCATCTTAGGTCCCCTCATAAGCTTCTCTATTTAAGTCTTCCACAATGTTTATGGTTCGTCTTCTCTAGATTGATTTTAGAGCAGCATTCCTACTTCAGTAATACAATTTTAGGAAATCATTCCTTAATTAAATGCTATACTTTCAACTTTATGGCCTAACATTTTGTTTGCACCAGTCCATCACAGTATAGACACACAGACATGCACGCACTCAGACTAGTGCCAAATTTTCTAGAAGACTTTAACCTACCAGTACATCTTTTGACTGGGAAGAAATCAGACTACTTAGTGGAAACCCACAAGAACATGGAGAGAACATTCAAACTCCAAACAGAGAGCACTCTAGGTCCAGTATTGAACCCAGGCCACAGAGCTGCAAAGCAGTAATGCTAACTACTGTGCCACTGTGATGTCACTGTAGCTACAGTAAATATTTTTTAAAATTTCATATCCTAGTTCAGCATTGTTTTCTAATTCTCTTATTTTCATATCACCTGCAAAATTGACTATTTTGCTGAATATAAAAGAATCTTGATCTTCAATTTTTTGGTAATTAAGAAAGGGCACCGGTTCCAGTATGGGTAATTTTAAACAAACGAAATTGAAAGTAAAAGAGGGTATGTTCTGTAAGAAAGATATAGTAAGATTCAAACTCAATTTTGTAGTTTCTGGAAAACAGGTTTGATACCAGAGAAAGTTTTAATTTGATAAGAATTTGTCCTTCATGTCAATCAAAGCCCTACCTTTCTGAATTGTGACATTTTCATTAATGGTGTAAAAGAAAATGTCTTGTTTTCCTATATGGTATATGAACTTTTTGAGCTGTTTGAAAAAATTATTTTGTTAAACAAGTAAATGAGATGCATACATACAGTGTTTGATATGCAGAATTAATTGTCATTCTATTCACTGTACTGTACATTAATGAACATTATCGTTTGAAATGATCCATACAGAGTAATAAGTAAAGTAAATATAAATCAAAGAGGTTACCTTAGGGTAGCAGATTTTAGACATAATTTTCCACTAATCTGTTTCACACTCACACCCCTTTTTTGGTACAGGCTACTGCAGGACATACTGTACAGCACTCTGTAACAAGACACTTCCAGTCAACAAACCAAAGATTTCCAAGAGATTAAAAAGCTTGTCCAAATACTACTTTCAAACTGCTTGAAACCGGAATTCTTTCAGAGCCACACCCCATTTCTCAATCTTTTAAAAGAAAAATGTTGTCGCTAACGTGTCTAACATTGCTAAATCTTAACATTTTTTTCATGGTCAAACGTCTTGGGCTTGTATTGTCCGTATGCAGAGATAACTTAAGTTTTCCATTTTTCCCCTTGTGGTTGTCTTTGGATGCTTGCCTGAAAGGTGTTTTTTAAGAATTGACAAACACTAAAAAGACTGCAAAGGGGAAAAAGCCACTCGACCCATAATTCTTATTTTTATTGGTAGCTTCATGATAGCAGAAGCCTGTTAAGCCTTTTCCTAAAGTCTCCCTCAGTCTCAGCTTCATCATTGGTCCCATGCTTTCACGACCCTCTGTGTACTGTGGAGAGGACTGATCTGTCTGTCGTGAATACTCCTAAATATACATTCCACTGGTGTCAGAGCTTCCTTGTATGGTTGTTTATCTTAAAGACATCTGTAGTAACATATTTCTAATTCTGCAGAATTAGCCTTTACATAATGTACTCTGTATCATGATAAGGTTCAGTTCCCTAGTTTGAGTATCACATTCCCTTCAGATAAAGAATTAATCTGGTTCTCCTTTGTACAGTTTTTAGAGAAGCAGTATCTTTCTTGTAATGTAATCACCAAAACTGAAAACAATATTCCAAGTGAGGTCAAACTTTAGGTTCTTTTTATTGCTTCCCACATGTTTTAGATGGTGAAGGAAAAATCAGTACAAAATTCTAAATCTTCCACATACAGTGCTTCTTCTAATTCATCACTAACGTTAAGGGCATTGTTCTCGTTCTTGTGGATTTGTTTCAGACCTCTGCATCTTAGTGAAAGCCTGCAAAAACGTTCAGAGGCATTGACAAAATGTACATTGACACATAACACATATTTATTTTACTGTACTATATATATTTCCACAAAACATGCAGGTTGGTGAGTTTTATGTTATCCAGTGTACAACAGTATTCTCAAGATTAACTAATTGCATTTAATTTAATTGTGTTCATTTACTTTTATTTAAGCATCAATCTCAGCTGTTCCATGTATGTTTCCCCCATTTTTAAAAACGTTTGTTCTAATGTTCCAATTTGAGTTGCACGCGGGTGTTAATATATATTTTTTCACATTACATTTAAAACTACTAAATGTACTTTCCTATTTAATGTCACTAGTGGAAATCTAGACTGCCCATTCTCGCCAAGGGATAATTGCGTCTGTATGGGGCGTGACTGAGTCTTTAAAATATTTAAAAAGTACAGTACAGTATGGTCATATGCACTGAGAAATAGTATAATTCAAAACATTTCCACATTTTTAACTTTGAATATGTCGCCTTTTTAATTAAACGTTCTGCTGTTTGCGGTGCTCTAACACATTAAGTAGAAGGAAAATGCACACACTCCCTAAAACGGGGAAATACAGTACTCTAGGTAGTGTGGGCGACATTCAGGGGGTGTAATTTATACACTTGTAGATTATTAACTAGTTTGGTAAAACCTTTGAAGAGGACTGCGGGATTTAAAGGACGTAAGAAACCGGCACTCAAATTACGAGCAGTGCACACGCACAAATCCTGGAATATTGCAAAAATGTATTCTGCGGACACTGAAACGATCTGCAATTAATTATGCTCTTACTAAACAGTTTTTAACTGAAGTGCGACTTTGTGTCTTTTACCTAAAAATATTGGTACGGGTTATTTTTTACACTCTTGAGCAGTACATAAGTTTTGTTTGTCTGAAAGCAAAAGGCTACTGCACATTAACGTGTGAGAGAATGAGTGTCCAGTCTGACACTTAGCAATCCGTCCTGAAAAGGCTATTACATTTTCCAGAACATTTAACGTGGAAACACACTATTTTTCGCTCTGGATGGGGTATGCCATTACTGCGTCATATATGGAGACGGTAGAAGACGCAGTGTTAAAAATATAAGTTTTACTTCTCAGCCTTCAGGAGTGCGACAGCCAAAGTCGTTTGCAATGACCAGCGCACACAGAGAGCTTCCAGAGGCCGAACAGGTGAGAAATGGAGGTGAAGTGACTTTTCGAGATCCTCCTTGGATACAAGAGCTGGACGCAATGGAGAGTGGTTTCGGCAATAAATCGAAAGATGCGGGTAAGTTAACCTTCTGGTAAATGGTTTTGTTAACTCCCGATACATAAATTCTGAACATCTCACTGACGTGCGAGTCTAGTATAACTGCCACCTCGTGAAACACAATTTTTTAGTTTGCAGAGAAGTCACATAGTACAGTAGACCATAAGGCCGTAACAATACTTTAGGAGTGATTTGGCTAATGATTTATTACAGGATTCCCAAAAAACAAAGATTTTTAGTTACTTAAGAACCACAGTGGTTAAAAGGCAACTTCCTAAATGTTCAGAAACAGAAAATAATTCCAGAGTTCAGATTTAATCAATTATTAGGTGTGTTAATAGTTTCAATAGTTATTTAAGTACTCGTGTGGAACAAAGAACGTGTTTGTGGTTCTCAGGAACAGAACCCCTGATACAGGGAGCAGCAGAGACTGCCAAGGAACAGCTAGTGATATGAACTCGATTGTTGCAGCCTGAGACATACAGTAAAGTAAAGCAAAGCAGAAAACGGTGTGAGCTGCTTATGACTAAATTGCTTAGTAACAGAATTACCAGTCAGGTTGGTATTAGCTTAAGTCAATTAATTTTGCACTATGAAAGTAGTATCTGCAGAATGGGCTGTACTGTATATCATAAATATGTTTTAAGATATCTGTGTTGTCAGCCATACACAGGTTTTCACATGAACCTTATCACCCCTTACAGCAGGGAAGAAATGTTACTGCATCCCTTACAGAATGATTTTGATCCCATCGGGTCTAACTGGTCTCTTGCATACACTGCTCCATAGGTTATTGATATGTCTTATTGATGTCTTTACTGATTCAGTTATTAAATTTCTTTTAGGCTCATTTGTAGCAATACATTCCTATTTAGTGCTTTAGTGGTATGAGTTAGGGAGCTGCAACTCAATAGAGTTTCTACTTTTCCGGGTGGCATGTTGCAGTGGTATCATTTAGAAGGGCACTTGCTAAATTTGCTTTGGTAAAATGCAGAGACATACAGTACAGTACATACAGTATGGGCAGAAATGTGAATAGCTTTGAATTAAAGTGTGATCCATTTAAAATAAATAGGCATGATTTCTTAAGTACATGAGATGAGAGGAAGTGGACCGTAAGGCAGTTGTCTATTTTACTATTAAAATATTATTTTAAATACACTGTACTTAAAAATATAGACATTTAATTATATCATCAGTTGTCATTGTCATACATTGCTAGTTAAAAAGCAGAATGGTTGTTTTCTCGTGATGGAAATTAAGGTACATTTTATTAAGTTTATATACAGTACAACTTCACTTACTGAACAAATGTTGAACACAAACATGTTACTTTTTCCTTCATTATTTTAGATAATAGTAAAAAATTTATTAAATAGTTTTAAAATAGGCCTTTGGTGTTACACACATGCACTATTTTATCCTGAATGCACCATCTTGTCATTGTTCTGCTTTTTACTAAGTTCCAGTAGTATGCTGTCATTTTATTGTTACCACCCACTGATGTTCTCGCTAAAGACTTTAAAACTCTACAGATTTCAGTGTTTTGGATCTAAAAGAACATGTCAGATAGGAAATGAAAAACAGAGCATAAAATTAAAATATCCCTGCAAGTTTCCATTGTTCTTTGTGCTTTAAATTGACATATTAACCTGGAAAGGTTTCAGTAAGACATTAGCATTTTCACATTCAGGACCAGACAGATGTCTCCTGTTTCCACACTTTGTTTTAATTTCTTATGTTGAAGAATTTGTTGTGAGCTAGGAACGTGTCATTTATACCGATATAAGGCATTAGCTATGGTAAAATGTTTGCTTTGGAGGTAAAAAAAGACTGAAGATGTTAAGTTTTTTACTTTAATTGTCCTTCAGAAATATGTTCATTGGATCTCCATTCTCTCATCACAGAAATACTATGGTAATATCTGTCACTAACCTGAAAATTATCCAGTCTCTTTTTGTGACTTTTCCTTTAGTTTTTGAGCATGTTGTACTTAAGGTATTGTACCTTAGTGTTATTAAGACTTCTCTTTTAATAATAATAATAATAATAATAATAATTCCTTACATTTATAGTGCTTTACTGGATATTCCACTCAAAGCGCTTTACAGGTAATGGGGACTCCCCTCCACCACCACTAATGTGCAGCACCAACCTGGATGATGTGACGGCAGCCACAGTGCGGCAGTACACTCAACACACACCAGCTAACATTGGAGAGGAGAACAGAGTGATGAGGCCAGTTCATAGTTGGGGATTATTAAAAGGCCATGACTGGTAAAGGCCAGTACAATGGGGTAACACCCCTACTCTTTTCGGGAAACGTCATGGAATTTTTAATGACAACAGATTCAGGACCTGGGTTTTACGCCTTATCTGAAGGACGGCGCCTTTTTACAGTATAGTTTCCCCATCACTATATTGGGGTATTAGGACCCACACAGACCGCAGGGTGAGCACCCCCCTACTGACCACACTAACACCTCTTCCAGCAGGAACCTTAGTTTTTCCCAGGTGGTCTCCCATCCAGGTACTGACCAGGCTCACACCTGCTGAACTTCAGTGGATTACAAGTAGTGAGTTGCAGGTTGATACAGTTCTTGGCCAAATAGTATGTCCCATATTTTAGGAAACTTTAAGATCTATTTTTTATCACTCACTTATTGCATCTATACTCATAATAGGATGTAATACTGTACAATCATTATTTTCCTTATTTAACCATATATTATTCACTGTTCTTACATATATGGATAAATCTTAAAAACTACATTATCTGTGCGCTGGACAATATTTAATTTTTAAAAATCCTGAATGTCACTGGTGTAATTATCTTTGCAGGATAATATATCTTGAAATTGTGTAGTGCCTGGTCACAATCAGGCACATAAAACTCATAAAACTTTTTAAGGGAACAATACATTGTGCCTTTGTGTAGGCACTTTGTTGGAGGTTGGACTGATTTCAAGCACACTGTTCTTTTTGCTTCTGGGGTGCTCACAATCAGAAATGTCAAACTTTGCAAGATACTAATGTGAAATAGTCATTGATTTGGAATTGCTTGATTTTGGATGAGTCACAACATGTCAGGCTAAGGGAGTAGGTTATTGGGAGAAGCTTCCTAATTATATTGTTGAAACCAATACCCTGGCATAATTCAAAGATCATCAGATGAATTACAGTAACTACAAATTACATTACCAAATGGGTCAAATGACCTTTTGTTGTTTGTAACATTTCCTGTGATTGTCATGTGATGGTCTGTGCATGTACTGTAGTTGGTACAGAGCTCAACTAGTAGTGATTGATCAGAGTCTGACTGCATGGTGCTACAGGATGATGCATATCCTCATGTTTCTTGTGTAAACAAAACCACTCTTGTAAGTTGACAATGTGACGGTTATAGTTATAGTGATCTCCTCATTAGACTTGAGATCCTTTGAACATTTGTGGGATGAGTCAAGATGTGTAGCGCCTAAGGCGCAGAGACCAGTGAGCATGCTTATGCTTGTGGGTCATTCCATGTGCATTTTGGAATGACCATCTCACCCTTTTCAAAAACTGGCCCATAAATTTCTGCTTTAGAAGAATCTGAGGCAAAAGTTAGGGCCTTTTTGTACCTATTGAAGCTTCCTTGAAGATATAGTGATAACATTCTTAGTGTCATTGTAAACTCTTGCATGCCTCTGAAGATCAGAATTATTTAAAGGATTAATATTCATATGAAATATTTTAAAAATACGAATCTGTCAATAAGACAATCTTGTTATTTTTTGTATGCTGTTTTGCAGTTCGTAATGTGATAACATACAATATTACAGAGTGGGACCTCTGGCAGTTAAGAGCTGTGACATGATTCGATTGCATTTGAGGTAATACAAAAAACATGTTGTCATTCTGGATACATACAGTATATTCCATTCCATATACTGTATATTACCTGAATTTTGTCTTTGGACAAAAATAATATCAGATGCCTTTCTGGGATCTCTGAGCTTTATCCGTGTTATCTTATAACATAAAGTATTAATGTTAATATTCATGTCTGCAGTTGTAAAAGTGAAAAGACATCATAAAAATATTATGATATATGTACAGTAGTTTCCCATGAAATTCAGTTATGTCAAAACTTCTGATGTCTTTAAAACCAGGCCATTCTGGGCCCTCATTGCAAAAGGGCGGAGTTAGATTCCAGGCTATTTGAACTTGAACATGTCTCTAGCATGAGTAGAACAGAAGTTATGATGGTTTTAAGAAAACCAACATACAGTACTGTATGTATAAATGCCCTTTGCTCTATGGGACAAATGTACAGTTTGCACAGAGTTTCAGGACATTAGGATGGTGGATGCCAAATCAGATGGATTTCACACAGAGTGACCATTGTCTATGAGAGGAAAGGGGCAGAATCCAACAAGACACCATCTGTAACCTGGTGCAAAGCTTATGTCACAGATGTGCAGGTTGTGATGCTTCTGTATCTTAGATAAGAAATAGTGAACACACGCCCTGCTAGCCTGTTGCTTTCACAGCACAACCCTGCAGCATAATAAATGAAGATGTACTTTGTCATGTCTGTTCACTAAAATATCAATGCTGCTTCTGCCAAAAACCTTGTAATTTTCTTGATGGCAGCCTTGCCAATTTTTTTTCTATAAGTTGCTTTTGATGCTGAGTATATCTTTCTACTCACACAATTTTGCACAAAAGATGCACTTGTTGTTGGAAACAATAAGATCAATTTTTTTCAAAATAAAAATATCAGAATAATGTACTGTAGCAGATAAAAACATTGTGATCGTAATCTTACTTACTGCATGTAAGGTATTTTCAGAATCGAACAACTCCTGAGAAGTAAACACTTTGAAAACCGCTGCGTCAGAAGACGCATTTCCAACAGGTAAACTACAATGTCAAGACTTCAAATACACAGGCCAAAATTTTTATTGCGATTCTAAAGCTATACAGCAGGCTGTATTTACATGGAAACAACTGAGTCTTAAACAGCAAAACTGACTCACTGATATGCAGTTTAGGAGACAGAGGTCTGGCTCAGGCTCTCTTTACACCACTGTGAGAGTCAAGTAGCATAATGAGAGCTCTGCTAATATTATTAATTTGACTGAATGCCTAAAGCCATACAGAAGACATGCCAGTTAATCTTTAAAGATCAGTGTGCTTTCTTCACTCTTCATTTAATAATGAGTAGCTTGACATTTATTTTAATTAAACATCATGAGCTCAAGCAGCCGTAGGTAATCCATATTTTGTTATCGTTCTTAATTTTGTTAACCCTAACGTCCGGTTTTTGTACAGTAAGATGTTCTAAGAATTGTTTACCATGTACAATTTAACGGGGTAACGTCACAATCTATGACAGAGCTTGTTTTTTTAATTGAACAATGTGGATTTTTTTTACAAAGCAACAGTTCAAGAAAACAAATATGACTTTTCATTTACACATTATACAGAACAAGAAGGAGCTCCATTTGAGCTTTTATTCAGTTATCTAACATGTTTATTTGGCTAAAGGACTGAAATATCATCAGGTGTTGTCTTATGTAAGACCCTCCTGTTTATAAACAACCAGGTTGCTTTGCTTCAGAAGTTTTATCAAATTACTCTATTTTGTTGTATTGCATTATTTTGTAATGGTATATCATTCTGAAAAATAAACATACAGCCTTTGTTTCTTCCATAGTAAGTATAATTTTTGCTTACAGTGCATGTAAAGAAGATGACTGTGCACTTGCATTTGTTTTTTTAGGGTGGTTTTGGTGATTTGCACCATGTATTTTCAAATTCATTTCATTTCCAGTGGCTTGTACTGGATCGAAACAGCTTAAAATGAGTAAATGGAGCAAGGACGAATTATATTTTAAGAATGTGTATTATAAAGTATGTGTAAAATAAATAAACAAAACCTTAAAAATTACCTATATAAACATTGCCACACTGTTTTCCATGAGTATTCTGCCAAATATATCTGCCTGTATGTCTGACGTTATTAGTTGTGCATTTATGTGTGTTGATTTACTTGGGGAGGAAACAATTCAATGGCTTGCACTCAATACTGAAAAGAAAAAACTGGGTCCTGTTGTACACTCTTTCCGAAGGCTGCTGTTGCAAGAGGATGTTGTTTTACAAGCAGAATTCCTCTCCTTTGCCCACTGTTCTGGACCAAGTGATTCCTTGCTCTCACCTTCTGCTCCTGCTAAATGATAAATCCCTTCTTTGCCTCTGGAAGCTGCAGAAATGAATCTCGTTGTCGGGTCTCACTATGGTTAATAAGATGTTGGCACTGCGTTGAGGGCTCCTGCATTTTCTTTCCTTACACTGCTGGATCCTGCACTACCATGACATTATTGCTCTCCTGCTCCAGTTCATGGACCCAGTGAGTAACAGGAGGTGTAAGCATGGAGTGGTGCTGCTTATGCTACAGTAAAATGCTTCAGTCAGAACTGGGCTGGGCTAATAATTTAAAATTAATCAAAACTGGTCCCCAAGAATTACATTTTTTTTTCTGAGATGCAAATTCCACATGCAGCTTGTGAGTATAGATGGGTTTCTAATGTCTGGTCTTTATTATTGCTTAGTTAATTGACTGATGCAGTTCAGGTATTTGGGTATAAATGTAAAATGTCATTAGTCAATTGAATAAGTCTGCACCATATTGTGACTGTAAATCCAAGCTGGTGAAAGCTATCACCTTTGAACTTTTCTGTCCTTTTGAATTTTAACTTCACCTACTAGGTTATTTATTAATAAATTTGATCAGCAGGCTAGATTTATGGAGAGACCTAGCACTCATACTGTAGCATTTGGTTAATGAATGAAGAGTTAAAATATTAATTAAGGGTTGAGAAGACCATGCAGTACCTGTACTGTATGTAGCATACTGTCAGTTTTTGTATTCTTTTTTCTTTTGCTTTTTATAAAAAGGACCAGTTACTAGTAATAAGCATGAATAATGTGCCAAGGCCCCCCAGTGACTGTAAAGGAGAGTTTGTGTGGACTGGAGCTGTGACACAGTACTCACTGACAGTATCTCCAAGCTCGCTGTGTATATACAGTAGCAAGACTCAGGGGCTGCTGTTGAGCGGCAGAGCAAGAATACCCTGGCCCCTTCAAACCCTCCTGACTGAAGTGGTGCTTGACCAGCTGTGCATCTTTACTTGGTAACTTCCAGGCACATTAAGATAAAAATCATTTCTGAGACTTAAAACAGTGACACAAGACTATAGGCCTCAGTTACAGTATCTCTCTGACACTGTTTGAATGGCTGAGCCGCTTTAAAAGCCTTCATCCCTGTGAAATTCAAGTTCAATTTACTGCATCTTTTCTTTCACATTATAATTGTAGTAGTTCTTGTCGACAACTCATTACTTATAAAAGGCAGTGATTTACTAAGCAGTACTGCACATCTGGGATGTACTTGTGATTGTGTACCATACTGTATCTACAGTTGCAATAAGGTTTGTGAACCCTTTGGAATTATCTGGATATCTGCATTAATTACTCATAAAAATGTGGTCTAATCTTCAAGTAAGTCACAATAATAGACAAACAGAATCTGCTTAAACTATTAACACACAAACAATTATACTTCTTGTCAGCACTGAACATCATTTAAACATTTACAATGCAGGCTGGAAAAAGTATGTGAACCCTTCTATTTAGTAACTGATAGAACCGCCTTTAGCAGCAATAACCTCCACCAAATGTTCCCCGTAGCTGCTGATGAGATTTGCACAATAGTTAGGAGGAATTTTAAACCATTCCTCCTTACAAAACTGTTCAAGTTCATTGATGTTTCTAGGATTCCTTGCTTGAACAGCTCTCTTCAGGTCATGCCACAGCATCTCAATTGAATTGAGGTCTGGACTTTGACTTGGCCATTCCAGAACACAAATTCTGTTGTTGATTTACTCCTGTTTCTGGTCATTGTCTTGTTGAATCACACAACTTCTATTAAGCTTCAGGTGACAGACCACTATCCTGACATTAAATAAATTTTCTTGATACAATTTTGAATTAATTGTTCCCTCTATGATAGCAAGCTGTCCAGACCCCAAGGCAGCAAGGCCGCTCCAAACCATGATGCTCCCTCCATCATGCTTCACTGTTGGGATGAGGTTTTGGCGTTGGTGTGCAGTGCTTTTTTTTCTCCAAACATAGTGTTGCACGTTTCTGCCAAAGAGTTCAACTTTTGTTTCATCCTTCCACAGAACATTGTCCAAGATGTGTTGTGGAACATCCAGGTGGTCTTTTGCAAACTTGACAGGTGCAGCAATGTTGTTTTTGGAGAGCAGTGATTTCCTCTATGGTGTCCTTCCTTTAACACCATTCTTGTTCAGTGTTTTTCTTATAGTGGACACATGAACAGAGACTTTGGCAAGTTCAGGAGATTTCTTCAGGTCCTTTGCTGTTACCCTAGGGTTCTTTTTCACCTCTTTCAGCATTGCACACTGTGCTCTTGCCATGATTTTTGCAGGAAGCTCACTCCTAGGGAGAGTAGCAGCAGTACTGAATTTTCTCCATTTGTAGACAGTTTGTCTTACTGTGGATTGATGAACACCCAGGCCTTTAGAAATGCTTTTGTAGCCTTTTCCAACTTTATGCATCTCTACAATTCTTCTAAGGTCCTCTGATATTTCTTTTGATCAGGGCACAGTCCACATGAACAGCTCTTTCTTGAGAAGAACAGACTCTGTCAGTAACCAACCTTTGTGTGCCTTTTTTATAGGGCAGGGCACCTCCAACCCACACCTCCAATCTCATCTCATTGATTGGAACACCTGACTCCAATTAGCTTTTGGAGAAGTCATTAGCCTAGAGGTTCACATACTTTTTCCAACCTAGGCTGTGAATGTTTAAACGATGTTGTTACGACCCCAGGTGTCTAGGGGTAAAGGGGTGTAACATTTAGGATGGATTTGGATGCAGGTGGGTTTCTGGCGAGGGACTTAGGAAGCGTAATAACAAGTTTGGTGCAAAAGTGATTTATTTTTAAAAAGTGAATAAGTGACTGGTATGTATCAGGACACAATAACACACACGGAAAGGGTACTAGAGTGGTGCCAAAGAAAATAAAATAACAAAGTGGAGCTGGCTAAGAAAGTGAGGGACAGCTGACCTAACTACAAAACCAAAACCGAAACACTCGGTCTTCGGCGTCTTCTAACGCCCTAGCTAACCTTCACTGACTACCCAAACCATACAAGACAAAAGGCACTCACCCATCCTAAACTAGTGTTTCTAATACAAAGACCAACTATGTGTACCCAATTTACAACGTTACAAAAGTGTTCAGTACTGACAAGAAGAAGTACAATTATTTGTGTGTTATTAGTTTAAGCAGATTATGTTTGTCTATAATTGTGACATAGTTGAAGATCAGACCACATTTTTATGAGTAATTAATGCAGAAATCCAGGTAATTCCAAAGGGTTCTCAAACCTTATTGCAACTTTAGATACAGTATGGTACACAATCACAAGTACATCCCAGACTTTTTCTTGCAACTTTATGTATACAGTACATTATTTTGAAGATCATCTTTTCTTTAGGTGTATTTACTCTTTCCAAAATGAGCTCCTCACTTCCAACTATGTCATCTTGGTGCAAATACTTGAATATCATTTACAGATCAATATTAGAATATACATTTATTCCACATTATACAGGTTTTTATATTAAACATTTTTCTGAATAGTCTGTTTTTTTCTAATGGTAGTTAAAGAGTTCCTTTTATCCTTCCCTAATGTCATTTATTTCAAATTAAAATTTCAAATTAAATTCCGGGTATGTTACAGTATGTGCAAGTAAGAAAATAATAGAAAAAATAAATAGAAAGTAAAGGAGAGATGGTCTGTGTTGCTTCAGTTAACATCAACCAGCATTAAGTGACTAATTTTCTTTTTTCCAGTGTAAACATTTAATAGGTTACCTTTACTGTCTAAAGTCAGCATTACACTCTGTTTCATATTCTTTCCTCTTCAGCAATCTTCATGAAGCTGGTGATGGTGCGACGAAAGACAGGACTTCCTGATGAGGAACTACAGGAAATGCTGAGAGGAAAACTGCGTATCCTGGAGAATGACAGTGGGGAGGTCATGGCACTTTTCAGTGTAAGATCTGGAGTTGCGGTATTTTGCTCCATTGTTGTCAGTGATGTTTTGAAGTTCGGATCCGTCATGTGCTCGAGAGAAGCTCGAGGAGTGAGCATGCATGAGGACAGTGTGTTAAAACAGATTTGAGCAAGAACAAAGTGTAGCTGACAAAAATGTATTTAAGCCTCGAGAATTACGGTGAATCGGGCGACAGAATTCTCAAATTCAAAGTGTGTTGTCTTCATAGGAGGGTTCCTCTACACTTCCACACTTGCCATGTGAGCTTGAACATTCGGGAGGAGGGCAGATCCTATTCTCATGCACTCTTGCTTTCTTACATACAGCATCTGTATCGTGACTCTTGTGCATCCAATTTTGCATCACCATTTCCATCACTGTCTTCACCTCAGCATCAGTCTTCCTGCAGGTCCCTGGCTCATCCAACAAGAAACGAAGAGGGTTCCTAAAGCTTATCTTTGTGGTCAGGTTGCTGTTGCCTCAGCCAGGCTGAGTAAATTCAAATCACACCTCTACAGTTTATTAGGAATTGGCTGAACTGTTGAAGGGTCATTTAGAAACCTCACAGGGAAATTCCACAGAATAATGATTCAGTGTTATTTATGGGATTTCCAGGTACATTTATAATACTAATAGTGGTAATAAGAATAATGATACAACTCAAAGGGAACACAAAAATGAGTTTTGGCACAAACCTTTCTCATAAATGATTCAAAGCACTGTTTATTTTCTATAAAGAAAATGACTATTGTACTAACTATGTTACTACAGGCACTAAAAGATTATTTCTCCCAATACAGTATTTTCACTCTTTGGAAGAAAATACTAGTAGATGTAATGTCATTAATGTAAAGATTATTCTTTCAGTGTTCTACTAGGCTCAATACCTTCATAAATTGTAATCTTAATCAATCTTACTGATTCATAATGCTAACGGATGTTTTTTTAGTAACTTGAGTCTTGAGTAACTGTATGGCAATGTATTCATTAAATTTTTGACCATGAGTTGGGTCTTTTCAAGATTAAGATTAATTCTGTACAAATACAGTATATGCATATAATGCAATTAAAAAAATGGATTTTTCTATAGCTTGTCTGTTCAGCTCCTTCAGTTCCAAGCTGTCTTTGTCAAACTGCATATCAAAAATCATTGATGTCATGTTTTTGTGCAAATTGAGCTTTCATTGAAAATGTTGCTGTTGAACATGCTCAGCAGATGAAAGTTCAATATTTTGGCTGTCTTCGTACAATGACTCAAACTGAAAACTGTTAGTCCAATCTTTGAAATGTTGTCTTTTTAGGAGCTTTCAGCCAGGCTGCTTTCTATCCACAGTGAAGAGGATATAATCGTTGTTACATTTAAAACATTTGAAGAAATATGGAAATTTAACACTTACTACTCACTGGGTATGTCTGCTTGGTTATTGCATGCTCCACTGAAGTGAACAGTATCCATTGATGATTTCTGAAACAGGAATAATTATTACAGTATGTAATATTTTAATATTTTTATAATAAGGAATATGTAATATTTTAATAAATATTTTAAATTTCTATTTAGTTTCAGCATGTAAAAATTATTGGATTTAATACTTATAAAAACACCTTTCAAATTGTGCATCTTGATGAAAAGTGAATTGGAAAACTTATTTTTTTTTTCATTAGGATGTATTTATCAGGGTTTGTGGTATTATAGTATGTAAATGGAGTTGCAGCTTATTGAGTTTTGCTGATTAAAGCTTATTGTTTTTAGGGCTTCTTGGTCATTGCATGGAGAATCTCCTCCTTGATCAGGTCTTCTGGTTACACCATTTAGATGAAGAGGATTTAGGAATTGAGGTCTTAATCCATGAAGAAACATTACATTTAATGTACAAAGGGATCCTGATGCAAGAAGGTAGGAGTCCTGATGCTTTTTTATTAGTATTTAATTTTTAATCCACCCAGTTTTTGATCCTCCAGTTGTTGTTTTTTTCTGCCTTGGATCACAGCGATGACTCCTACAGGGAGAAAGAGAAGTGCAGACAGGCCCACTGACCTTCCCATTGTTCAGAACCATTTAGATTTTGACTGACTATAAACTCCACAGCCACTTGCATGTTGGTTAATGTTTTTCTGAGGAATGGCACCTTCCTCAGTGTCATTACTAGGGAACCTAGGGAAATTGCAAACGTAACTGCTTCTTCAAGAACTGAGAGAGCCCAGGCACCGAATCTGTACTCCACCATCAGTGGCACACTCCCAGTTGTGTGCAGCTGCTTGGTGAAAACCAGTCACAGTGGCATAGACAGATGACCCAGGCTTGAACTAGGACACCTGTGCCTTTGAGCACAGCCAGAGCTTGAAGAAAATAGGTTTTCTGTTTCATGCTCTTTGGAGCCTGCCCTCTGATTTTTTTAAGCATTTGTCTAGAAATACTCTTAGATGGTTTGGTTTTATGCTGCATTTCTGACACTGTGGCTTGCTGAGTAGTCTCTGTTAATTTTTTTGCAGCTCAGGCTATCTTTAAGGTCGAAGAGCCAATAAGACAAAACTATTATTCACTGCCTTAGAACACTTTCCTTTGGTATTTGGTGTGTCAAAAATCTCTCTGTTTCCCAGAATCCTTCTTTGCAGTATGCACTGCTGAACAGAACTGCGAGAGCACTTCAACAGGCAGTGAGCTGCGCCTGCAGGAGGGTAACGTAGCTATCTTTGAGCCACCCACGGATGGATCAGAATGGACAGTGCAGTTGTTGGTAGATGGTTCAAGAGGGTCCATTGCTAAACCTGCACTAGAGCCAGTCAGTCCATTTCATCAGTAAGTTAGATTTTAACCATGCCTGTTGTTTCTTTTCCATAAGTTTAGGTTTCCTTGCAGCACCTCTTGTACGGAAAATTACATTTAAAAATGTATGTTGCTTAGTTGATGAAAGTTGTAATATAAAACCCAAAGAGTGCACCATATTCTTGCAATTGAAAACTCTTCTGTGTACTTTTTCATTTTACATTACTCTGTTGATCGTGTCATGTGATATGTAGCGCTCTAGTCATAACCAGGTTTTTTGACCTAGGGAGTGATATTTAAATATTAATCATCCATACATTTTCTAACCACTTTATCAAATACAGGGTTGCTGGAGGCTGTCCTGGCAAACAGTGTGTGCAAGACAGGAAACACCTTGGATGGGGCTCCAGTCCATTGTAGGGCACACACAGACAGATATATGCAGTTAATCTACTGTAGCAGCAGGTCTTTAGACTGTGGGAGGAAACCAGAGCACCCAGATGAAACCCACACAAACATAGGGAGAACATAAGAACTCCACACAGATAGCATCCCTGCTCTGGAATTGAAGGCTGGCCCCCAGCACTGTAATTTAACTAGAGAAATAATTTCAGTTCATGTTTTCAGTTATCCTCTTTACATTAAAAAGGTACATTAACCTTTTTCACAGAAGTCATTTGTTCAGTAGACATGGGGTAAACGACTGTAGTCTTTAATCCCTGCTGGTGAAGAGTCTGCTTGCTGCCTCTGCTTTTGCACACTTGACTGAGCAATATAAGTATGAGGCCATTAGGGGGTTATCCTTAGACAGATAAAATGAGCAAGGAAACCCTGTTCCATAAAAGAGCATTATGCTTTACATTGTGCTCTTGAGGAATTACAGGATTTACGGCTTCCTCTCATTTGTTACCTTTAAGCCCAACTAATTGTTTGATTGCTTGAATTTAATTGATGTGAGGCTCTCATTAAGGCATTTCTTGAAAGAAGCCAGGGTGTCAGCTTCAACAAGTTGGTTGGCTAGTTTATTTCAGATTTCCACCACCCTTTGTATTTCTTCCTCCTGGTCTCAGTTTTTAAATTTCTCTTTACTCTCCATTTGGCTCCTGTTGTTTGTGACTCCTTGTAGTGTTCTTTTAGCTTGACAGAGCTGAACCTTGAGCTCAGGAATACAGTATATCTGATCAATTTTCTCTGGGATGGTTCCAGAACAGCAATATTTTGTAACATGATAAATTTAAAACTTTAAATTTAACAATGTATTTTCATTGTAGTAGGCCTAGAAAAGATGATTCAAAGCAGACAAAATATCAGCTATAAAAAGAACACAAATAACACAAAGTACTAATTTAAGAAGCAAGAAACAAGCTGAACATTAGCAGTTCTAGTCTCAGCAATGCATTTACCGCTATCTGGTGGCTAAAGTATGCAACTGCAGTGCTGCAACCTGGTAATTTTTTAAATAACAAAAGCATACAGTAAATGCATCTGATGGCAGCTGCTTTTTTTCAAACTAATAATTAAGCGATGTTAAAAGCAAAGCAGTGACATTCAGTTAATTGTACATTATGATAATGATTGCAGTTTCTTTTTTCTGTGGTTATTCAATGATGCTGGGAATCTAAATTAAAAACCTATGTACTATTGTTTTATTTTTAGATGGTTCCTTAAAGCGTGTCCCGAAAATATACTGATGGGCAATGCAAAAATGCTGTGTGAATTCCCCTACCAGTTTGGTAAGGATAGGTCATTATGTTCAATCAAAGAAATGTTGAGGCGGCAACATATTTTCATGGTACAGTATATGTTACTAAAATACTATGGTATTTTAATGGGCTGCCCTGATCACCATAAAGACCTTTCATATACGTATAGAAGCAGAAAACATTAAAATTACTAGTACTGACTTGAGCTCACGTATTACCGTATAGATGGTAAAATGCCTAAGATTCTTCTTTTGATCTTCAATAGAATGTCCTAGGCCAGTATTAAAAGTGCAGTAACATTTTTTTTAAAAGCATTGTGAGAGTTGCAGCACAATATTTGAGTGTCGTGACAGCTGTGAATTGAGTGAGTCTGTTTTCTTTCTTTTCCACATCAGCTGTGGGCTCCTGCATAGCCACTGTGGGATATGAAGGTTCTGGGCCAGATGAACTCAGCTTTAAAAGTGGAGATTGTGTTGAAATTGTGGGTTTCCTCGTCTCATGTTTTGAGTGGTTTGTGGGGACGCATACCAAAACTGGAAGGACTGGGTTAGTGAAGACAAGCCTTGTAAAGCCAACTAATTCTATTTGTGAGTAAGTAACATTCTGGGTTTTTCTTTTTTCTGTTAACAAAACGTGATTACTTACACTGAAATATTATACAGTATCAATATTTTATTGAAAATAGTTAAAATGAATATGCTGGTAATGAGGTTTTTACCTTTTAATCACTCTAATTTGAATTATCCTTAAAACCCTTTATTGTCATTTATTTTTTTTGTCCAGATTTTTACAATTGAGTTCTGTAAAATACTTATATTGAGTGCCTGAGACCTTTGTATAGATCATCAGTGCTGATGTGATTTGATATTTGCTTTGACACTCAAAGATTATGATGTGTACACTGCAGCCACTAGTAAGTATATATATTTTTAGGAACAAGTAATAGGTTTATTCCATGCTGAAAAAAAGAAGAAAGAGAACACAACGTTTCGGCCGTGGAGCCTTCTTCAGGTGTGAGCTATGAAGAAGCTATACTCACACCTGAAGAAGGCTCCACGGCCGAAACGTTGTGTTCTCTTTCTTCTTTTTTTCAGCATGGAATAAACCTATTACTTGTTCCTTTGCAGCCTACGCATGCTGACGCAGCTACCCACCTGATATATATTTTTAAACACTTTTAATCCCCTCAGGAGGGAATTTTCTATGTATTCCATTTTAAACAGTAAGATGGCAGATTGGTCAGCCTGTGCAAGCTGTGGAAAACGTCAGAGTTTCTGTCATGCTTCTGAAACAAGTCACACACAAGCTGGGCCCTGTTGGTCTGCTGTGTTTTCATTAAAGATGTCAGTACACTAAGGGCACAACTGTGCACAGGTCTCCCTCAGTGTCTTTAAATACATTGTTTTCCAGAGTGACGAATGGACACAGAGTGTGAAATGAACTTACCTTGCTTCTGGCTTTTATCTGAAGTGTGATAAGTCCAGTTGTCAGGACCAGGATACTGTGTGTAAAACCAAGAAGGAGTCTTCTTTGGACGTAATTTATTATTAAAAGCTTCCTTGTTCTCTTTTAGTGGAAAACTGATCTGAAAATTTCATCCAGCAATCAAGAAGTAATATCGGTTTTAATAATATGGATAGGTAGTTTGCTTGAGATTCTCACAACCCTTTGTAAAATAAATGATTAGCACTGATTTTGCTTTCAAGTAAATGAGTGCACTCAGACTATGCCAGGGAAATGTGCACAACATTACGGAAGCACAGAACCCTTCACTGTTGGAACAAAGCATTTACGTGTGGAAACGCCATACCTGTCCTCGACCATGTGTCAAGAACATGGTAATGGATGAATCCCCTGATAATATCAAATATCTCCACTGCTTGATAGTCTCATTTCCTGTGCTCCTTATACCACTGGACTTGCAAGTTTGCTTTGCTGTGTGTAATAAGCAATTCATGTGATATCTTGCATCTCCCCAGTATGAGCATTCACCCATTCAACCTTATCTATACCTGCTTTCTGTTATCCAGGCCTTAATCAAAGACAGTCTTTTAAAATTTAAATATGCCATATCATATGCTCCTATGGTATCCATTACTTGATCACGTGATTGAAAGAACTCTTCACAAGTATGTTAAAATGGCCCACCTGATCTAAATCTACTGTATACTTTTCACTCTTTGGCTGGTTTCAGCTCCATTCCAATGCCATAATTAAATCCAGATTATAAAGAAATGTAAACCCGCTCTCCAATCATATGTTTCACACCTTGTCTGAATGATGACTTCCTATTTCCAAGCAGCTTACTGCTAAATGAAACCAGGTATGAGGTGTGCAATTTGTGACTGGTGTGTACAGTAGGTCAAAATTTGGGTTTAGTCTTTCAGACATACTGTAGGTAAAATCATTTGATCTCTGGTTTTGTTTACAACCTGGACTAGTGTCAATGTAAAAATTGCTTGGTCTTCTATAAACTCCTCATATGTTCATAATTAATATCACCAGCTGTTCATAATATGTCTGCAATTCATTTTATTAGTGTTATGTACTGTACTTATGAAAATAACTGACATAAAGACTATTATCGCAATAGTCAATAATAATATCAATAGCTACAGTATGTTTCTTGTTGTTTTAACCTTTCTTCATTCCTTTAAATAGTAGAAATTGCCATACCCATTGCAATACACGGGTGCTTTTTTGTAGATCAGCAGAGGTGTTTCTAAATGAAGAGGAGGAATCCTTGTTCAAATGGAAAGAGGAATTCTTTGAAGAAAAATCGATTGATGTTCTGAAGAAAATGTGTCAAACAGACGTGGATGCTGTTTACAAGCTTGGTATGGTTAATCAGTCATTGCTGTCCGTGCAAATGTTCGATCTTCGTGTTAAATTGTCAAATTTAAATTTTGATAATAGTACTTAAAAGGTGTCTCTTAATACTGAATATATAGGGCCAGATCAGAAACTGAAACTGGACCTGGTTAGCACTTGCATGGAAGACCTCTAAGGAAAACCAGGTTGCTGCAGCTGTGTTGGTGGTGTTCTTACTGCTAGACTTGTTTCTAAACCAATTCACCAATGTGGTGGCCTGCACTGCACTGCACTACTGCACTACCCTGCACTGTACCAGGTGTCATCCTTTAGATAATGCGTGAAACTGAAGTACAAAAGAGTTAGGAGTGTTTACCCTGGTGTGCTCGCTTAATCGCTTAATGTGTGTTTGTACAATCAGCCGATCCTAAAGTTTCATCAGTTCAGTTGTTGAAGCAGTTTCTCAGTTCTCTCCCTGAACTGCTGTGTAGTGGCATTGCCTGTGTTTAATGTGCTGTGTCGTGTCATGAAGGTGAGTGCTGCACTAAGCGGTTGGTGAATTAGGTCACATCCTGTGTGTAAATTGTTTTGAGAAGTATAAAAGCAGAGAACTGTTGTAATAATATTTTTACTAAATTATTGTTTTTCTAATACTACCGTATTTACTGTCTTGAAGATAAATACAATAATTTATTGTATTTATAATACAATAATAGGCAGATTAATAAAATCCAAAAACTATTGTAAAGAAATGGTTACTCCTCAGTATTGCGTTTTTGTTTGTGGGCATGGTTTGCTGTCCTGATTTACAGACTGGAATCTATTTTGTGTCATATTATGTTTTTATTTTATATAGATAAACTAGATACACAGGATCCTCCAGGAATACCAAGGCAAAGTAAGATTCCCAACTCATTCATCCTGTACTTTACAGTCATCTCATTGATTTGTAGTACCTCAAGAACTTAGTGCAGTAATCAAACATTTCCAATAGGGCTGGGCGATATGGCCAAAAACATTATCACGATAAAAATTTTCATATCAGTCGATATCGATAATTATCACGATAAATGTCAAATAATTATTTCTTTCAAGTTTAAAGGCAGATTTTTTCTCCTGAGTGAAAGTTGAAGAAACCAGACAGTTAATTGGTAAATTAAACAACACAACAAACACTTGCCAAACAGCAGAAACATTAAACAAATCTGAGGAAGAGAGTATTCAAGTCTTTTTTATGTCAACAAATGCATGAGTAAAATTTACAAAATAAATATCTTAATAGAAAAATTAAATACTGCAGTGTGATAAAACACACATAGAAGATGGCTCAGACAGACTGCAAAGTTTAAAGTGCTCTGTTTTATGTCTGATCGTAAAAAGCCAAAATATCTCCAAATTACCGAAGTTGAATGACCTTTTCTGTCAACGATGTCATTGTCCTTTGAGCTGGTTGTTGGCAGCACTACATTTGCTTCAGTGTCGCTCATTTCTCCACTCTAACTACAATCCTGTCAGCCACCACCGTGTGGGTAAACAACACCACGTTAGCTGCCCGGTCTGCAACACGCACGCGCACTCGCACAGTATTTTGCGCAAAGCATAAACATATATATCAAACATTTATCGAACTTTTGTTAAAATTATATCGAGGAAAATTATATCGCGATAATTATCGTTATAGAATTATCGCCCAGCACTAATTTCCAAAATATAAATGCATTATTCTTGAGACATTATTCATGGTTGTTTTGCTGCTGTTTCAGTTACCAAGTCTTTCGCTCTCGAGAAGATGTATAGAAATGTCATAGATGTCATAGAAAACTAAGAATATAGGCAATGCTGATTGCTATAATGTAATGCTAAACAATGCTAATATGGTTTCTTCCATTATTTCGCCATGGCTGTGTATTATATTCTTCTTCTTTTGACAGCTGGCCTGAATTCTTTTAGAGATTGTCAAAGATCCATGGTCTGATACTTTCTTTTGATTATAGCTTCCACCTTCAACAATGAGAGAGATCCACAAAGACAGGAACTACAAAACAAAATAGCTGTGTGTCTGAGCCGACTGAAGGAGCCACATGTTCCCCCCCTGGAAGAAACTCAGGATGAAGACAGGCAGTCAGAGCACCACCATAACGCCTCTCTGTCATCCAAGGAGCACAGTGAGCCTTGCTTCATTATTAATAGTGAAGGTGACAGTCACAGTGCAGATGACTTTCAGACTTTGCTTGCTTTCCTCAACTGCAGTGAGTACAAAGAAGAGTTCAGAAACATCTACGACTTTTCCTTCAGATTTCTTCAGTCCATGTTTCAGGGCTACACAGATGATGAAGAGTTGGTGTTCTATCTGGGAATGGCAAGGGAGAATGCAAGAAAGAAGAAATTCCTCTGGGCTCAGACGAGAATCTGTTTTCTCTTGGGGAAACTGTGTGCCAGGAGACTTAAGTTTTCCCAAGCCAGAGTCTACTTTGAAGAGGCGCTGAGCATTGCCAGAGAACAGTTCAAAGATATATTCCTGTTAATTTCTATTTACACAAACCTTGCAGCCATATATCTAAAGCAGAAGAACAAGGAGAAATATGTGGCCATTTTTGAGCGGATTGCTGCCTTTCTGATGGGAATTCCTAACTACATCTGCAGCACAGAGCAAGAATCTGAGATCTTAAAATATGTCTTGAAGAAAGCAGTGCTGGCTCAAAACAAAGTTGCTGAAGTAAGGACCTGCTTCCTGTTAGCTAAACTTTACACAAAACTCAACCAGCCTCAGAGTGCTTTGCTGTTCACGGAGAGACTACAAATTCTTGCTAAGGAGTTGTCTCTTACCAGCAAAGTGATGCCAAGTGACTATTATTTGACCTTGGGTAAACTTTATGGTGAGAAATATCTCCCACACTTAGCAGTGAGCTCAGTAAAACAAGCCGTATTCCACACTGGTGCCACACTTACAGACTGTTTAATAGGGACTGAATTTGTCATGGACAATGCCTCCCGGTTGTACAGTTTAGGGAAGTGTGGTGTATTATTCCCAACACAAGTTGCACCTTACCTTAATAAAGCACTTTATTTTGCAGCCGATAAGAAAGACCAAGTGCTTTGTCAGACCATCTCCTTGTGTTTGTCTCAGCTGCATCAATATCATGGCATGCTTGACAAAGCAATCTGGTATATTGATACTGTCATTTCCAAAAATGTTTGGCCAAGTGCAACACATGCAGCTAACATCTTAATTTATCTCGCATGGCTTCACATTTTAAATCACCAGCATCACATGGCTTTGGATATTTTGACCTCTGGGCTGGGTTCTTTGTCTGAACACTGCACAAAACTACAGAAAGGCCTGGTTTATAACATGCGTGCTGTCGCTCTGAGATACACTGAAGACATAAAGCAGGCAGCTGAGAGTTATGGTAAAGCAATACAGATTTGTGAGGAGTCTGACTTTAAGTACAACCGGGCCATTGCGCAAGCCAACTTTGGCTTCCTGTGCTTGCATGCCAAAGCTAAAGGCCTAGCTGAGCTGAGCCTTGTGAGGGCTGTGGAGCTTTTCTCACAGCTGGAAGATGTAGCTCATGAGGAGAACTTTATAACTGTTTTGCTTGAGCTGGGCCAGTATTATGTCAGTCAAACGCAACTGGAAAAGGGGATGATTTGTTACGAATGGGCTTTCCTCATGGCAATCAAGGCAAACCACGTTGAGTGTAAGTGTTTCTTTTTATTAACACTGGATCACCAGTAAAATGGCAGTAGTAAAACAAATGTACCCAGAACAAAAAGTGAAATATATCTATTTATAAAATCTTTAATTACCTTAAGCATTTAAAACATTATAAGGTATGGTGTATAACTAAGTTAATAAAATACAATATTAGTATGATTTGGTTAGCTGTTGGATTTTCTAAAATATATAATGTTATTTTAGGTTTTATTGATTACATTTGAGGGAGAAAATGTCTTGTGGTGTTTAGATATTCTGAATGCTAAACTTCTATTCTTTCTATTTGTTAGTTTTGTTTTTTTTTGGTATGTTGAGGGTCTGTTCTGCTTATTTAAGTATAACCCCCTGCAGTACTTTATTGCATTCTACACAACAATCATCCGTAATGCAGTTACCTTTTTTGGTCTTTGAAGGGTTCTTTATTGGAACTGTATTGACTTTATTTGCAGTTGTCAAGGCTCACTGAAATGCGTAATACTTTTAATTCTCCAGTCCTTTCATTGCTGGCAAAAATTATAGGGTTTTCAAAGCTGAAAGATAAATTTATTGCATGCATTAAGAAAAAGCAAAACCTGTAATCTCACTGCCATCTGCTTGGAAGAGGCTTTTAAATTCCAGTGAACCATCTTATTACCACATCAGCACATAAAAGCCCCTTTATAGTATTTTGCTGGCGGACATGTACAGTATATACTGTATAAATACACAGCGTTGAACACATTTGGCTACACTGGGTTGCTGTGATTTGAGCCCCATCTGTCATTAATTGACAGATATTATCGTAACAGCTGAAACAATATTATTATATATTAGAAGAGCTGCAGCTCAATTTCCTACAAGAAATAATTCTAGCCTGTTAAGCAGTGATTACATATTTGTGATTAGCTTATTTTGGAAGCACTCGTGACTGTTTGCTTCATTCTGTTGTGTTTTATCTGCAAATAAAGAAAGAATATCTTGGATTTTCTTCAGGAATCTTAATACTCTAATAAGGGGAAAACGTACTTTCAATGAAACGTTATATATTGGTGAAATATTAATTTCTTAGAAAAGTTTGTAAGGAAATATTTTATATAAATCTCTGAGCCCCAGTGAGAATGGGTTTTAATAATCTGAAGGATGTTAGTACTGGAATCTTATACAGTATGTTCTGCAAATTCTTGTCACATTTTATAAAAGGGATTTCATCATCTGTTGCACTAATGAATGTCTTATGTGCTCTTCTCTAACATATGGCTCAGGCGTTTCATATCATTTATTATTGTAAAGCAGTGCTGTATTTTCTACTCTTGTTGTTCAGGCCAACTCCAAGCCACTAAGCAGCTGTGTCACTTCTACCACATGATTTGCCCCAATGAAGCTCAGTGCATAATCTACAATGAGTATATGCTGACTTTGGTCCGAAAAGCAGGCAACAAGGAATGGGAAGGAGAAATCCTGGAGACCATTAGTCAACTGTATTTCAGCTTAGGAACTGAAAGGTGCACTGATTTTATTGAGGGTAGACATCAGAAAAGAACAAATGTACTTGTGTGATTACTGTCAATTGAAATTTAAATGAAGTGTTCATGCATTTCCTGTGTTTAGTTTGTTTAGTAGATTCAGGTAGTGGACAAAAAATGTGAACACTGGGCTAGGAGGAGGGACATCAGATATATTGGAAATGTATTGAAAGCAAGGGCTCCCACACAGGTATGACTACTGTGTACACAGGCACAGGATCATGTACTGTATAAAAATGCTATTCAGGCCTGGTTGCCTATAATTCTGGCTAGCATGGCTGAAGAGGAGACCTCGGTAACTTTGAAAGAGGGCTGATTGTTGGGGGCAGGAGCTTCAGTGACAAAGACAGGTGGACTTGCTGATGTTTAATGATCAACTACAAGTATGTCTAAGCAGTTGATATCACCAGAGAAGAGGGAGAGACATCATCAGCAAAGGGTAAAAGTGGACAGAAATGCCTACTCCTGGAGAGTGATATGCATGCATTAATACAAAGTGCAGCACAAAACTGGCGAGCAATTGAAAATCATTGACTACAAATTGACTGTAAATGTCAACGTGGGATGCAAGCAGATAGTTTCTTCAAAAACAGTACACTGAGAATTCCACAGACTGGGAGACCACAGTCAGCGTGCACTGCAATCCACAAGTGCAGTCTGCAATCCAGTGGTGCAGATAACACAGGCAATGGACTACTGAGTGCGATCTAGTTAAATGAATCATCTTTCACCATGTTCTCGACAAACAGAGCATGTGTGGCACCAACCTCAAGAACTCTACAGCCCTGAGAGCTCATTTTTTTAGTGCATTCATTCCCATAGAAGGCAAGGTCAATGCTAATCACTACTTAATCATACTGAGTGATCATCATCCCATGTTGTAACACATCCACATAACTTGTGTGGTTGCCCAGTGGTTTGATGAACATGACACTGAAGTTTAAGTCTTAGTCACCAAATCTGAACATAATTGGGTATTTATTTGACATTCTGGATAGATGCCTGAGACAGCATTTTCTACCATCAGCCAGGCATGAGTTCATTGACATTCTTATAGAAGAATGGTGCTGCTTCCCTCCTACAGAATTCCAGACGCTGTTAGACTCTATGCCACAGAACATACAGGTTGTATTGGCTGGTAGTGTGTGACCCATTGCCTTATTAAATTAATTTAAATTGGTGTTTCAATTTTCTGTCTACTACCTGTAATATAATACTTCAAATAAGGTTCACAAAACATTAGACAACGTTTTCTAAGCCAATAAGCAAATAAGATTAGTAGGGAACATACAGTACTGTAATAATGTGCAATCTTAAGATTTTAAGCATATTAAACAAAGTTCCTTCTATAATGAAAAGACAAACAGAATTGCAAATAGTTACAGGCAAAGTGCTTATTGCTTTCAGCAGCAAACGCCTTTGATATAAAAATTAAATTAATAATATGGGATGTTTTAATACATCTTGCTTAGTTTCTGAATGTTGATGAACAGTACAGTAGCTACTAAATCTAAAATTACAATTTATCTGCTGAAATGTTTCAGTTACTATTATTATATAGTTACATGGGATTGCATTACATGGGTTGGGATACCAGTTATAAACAGAAGACTGTTATGGTAAAATCTTAAAATCATGAAACTGTGATATCTTGATAAAGGTGGTATTAGGCTGAGAGGCATTATGGATGTGCTTCATAAAAAAGCTTTGTGAAGTTGCCCCCCTACAGACAGCAAAAACAATGAAACCCACCATATCTGTGCTACATCTTTGCTTATTCGTGCCATTGAAAGTAGCATTTGTGCCACTTTCATTCCCAGAATTTAGCCTTCTTCTTTTGGAAGAGTTAAGTCACTTAGCCCCTCTACAATGGCTATGGCACAGGAGAACGGAACTGGTCTCATTTGTTTGTGTTGGGTTGGCTGAGCTACATCATACCCCGAAAAAAGAATATGCTATTCTGTATTTTGGAAACAAAAGCAACATCAATGCTTCTTTCAAAAGAACAATCCAGTATAAATGCACTGTAGCACACACAGATTTGGTGGGTTTCATTATTTGTGCTGTCTTAGCGCTATTTAGTGCTATTTTCACAGAGCTTCATAAAAAGAATGTTAGGTTTACCCTAAGTAGCTTATTGGGTTTTTTTTTACATACTGTATTTGCATTTCTTTCCTCTATTTCAGAGCCTACAAGTCTGCTCTAGATTACACAAAGAGGAGCCTTGGTATCTTCATTGACCTAAGAAAAAAGGAAAAAGAGGCTTATGCCTGGTTGCAGGCTGGGAAGATCTACCATATCCTCAGACAAAATGAGCTGGTGGATCTTTACATTCAGGTTCTGTGCTACCTTGTAGCTCTTTGAGGAGTTAATTATTTGTAAATTTAATTATACAGATGTTTCTTTGACAAACCATAAAACCTTAACAAGCATAAAAGCATAATTTGACGAGTGAGAGGAGGCCACTCAACCCATTTAGCACATTAGGTTGCCGGCAGCTAAGTGATTCAAGGTTTTCATCCAGCGCTTTTTATAAAAAAGCCAAGTTATTGAGTTTAATAACATGACTGGGTAGCTTGTAACCTGTAATGTTTTGTGTAAAATGTGCATTCTGATCACAATTTTAAATGCATACCTATATGTCCTCTAGTTTGTGTTTCACCACTTAACCTGAAGAATTCCATTGGGGTGACTTATGTCAGTGACTGAGGATTTTGAATACTTGAATCAGGTCCCTTGTAGTCTTCTCTGTCTGGGACTAAAAAGGTTATGTTTCTTTAGCCTGTAGGACATTCCCTTCAGTCCTGGAATGTATATGTTAATTAATTTGAATCAAATTGGTTAAAATGTCAATACTTCTTCCTCGTTAATTTTAAATGCTGCTGAAAGCAACTATAAAAAACTATTCAAAATAAGTCAGGAAAGTCTTTCAAAATTAGACAGTGAGAAAGACGTATCATTTTTTACGATGTGCAATTCACAGTAAATCCTCCCTTTCAAGTTGAGTTTGACGGAAAAATTGTTGGTGTACAAAAGCATTTTTGAAAGATTTACAAAGTGTGAAAACAGCATTTGTTCTGGTTATTTGTTCAATGAAGTTAAAAGTACAAGTCGCAGTCCATTAATAAAGCATAGTGTTACATCTTCAAGTTCCTGGAACATCCAGTCTAATTCCTCACCAAAGGAAACTCATTTCTGTCCACTATAGCAAAATGGCAGGTGGCATATGTTTCAGCAAAAAGTGAAGTGAATATGACTCACTTTACTGTCTCCTCATTTTCTGCAGGTTGCACAAGATTGTTGTCTAAGCACTGCAGACATGCATTTCATTTTGGAGCTGTTAGAAGCTGCAGGGGATGTGTTCTTCAATAGCTCCCAGGACAGGGAAAAAGCTCTGACCTTCTACAGGGTAGGTGGAAATAAAACATTGAATTTCACTGAAATCATCATGAGTAAATGGCGGAGGCTGCAAATACTACATTATATAGGTGTTATTGAATGTTATAGTAATGTTTGAATTCTGTCCTTTAGACGTTTGTCTGATTATAACAGGAATCTTCATTCTTAATGCACTGAATAATCACGGAACCTGTTAAAGATTATTTCAAAAATAATTGGGATAGTGTGTAAGAGTAGTTATTACAGTATATTAACATCAACAGCAGGCCAGATTTCATTCTCTTACTCTTTAAATCCTTTTCCAACTTCATGATTTTATGTTTCAATTTTCCATGAGGACTCCCTATTGTTTTTTTTTGTGTTATGATCCTTTTCAGAATTTCCTTTGTCCAGTTTTTTAAATTTTAATTCCTGCCTTTGGCCATTTGGCATGTTTTCACGTGAATAACACTGTTCCAATAATATCCCTTTATAAATGTATCTTTATGACTCATCCTACTGTGAAGAGCTCCATCCTATTCACACCCCCATAATGTCATAATACATGGAATATTGCTGACATAATAACATGTTTTTGTCTAGTCCTTTTCCACCAATTCTGTGATCTTAAAATACATTTTCAGTATTTGCATATAACTTCAGAACAGCCTTGTGTCATTTTTCAAGCACATTTAGATCTTTATTTAAATAATTGTGAGATGACAGTTGAGTGATCCATGGCTATATTTCTGTTTCAACTGTAAGTCAGTTTTGACACAAGTTATTAAACATGGCTAAAACATCCTGATCATTTTCCCTCAAAATTAAATCTCATTCCATATTTAATGTGTCTTCATCTCAAGACATTGACAGAACTTTGTTGCCTTGTTGTATAACTGCTGTGTAAGACAAATCAACCTTAGAATTATTTAATTTAATAATTTATTTGGACTTACTATGCTGTTGTTGCTAAAATGTGCTTAAATTGTTGCTTATTGTGTAATATTTTAGATGTATTGGCATTCATTCATGCCAAGTTTGCCACATTTTGTTCTTTATTATCACATTAAAATAATTCTGTAATATTTTATCATACTAGCCTGTGGAAAAAAGTCACAGAATCATATTAAGTGCATTAGTTGTTAAACATACAATGCTATTTTAATCTACTATTTTTTCTGTAAAGAAAAGTCCGTTAAAAAATTATACTGATTTATGTGTTGTAATCCTAAGTCATTTGGTATTTGGAACTTTCAGAATCTGTTTCATATTTCATGTGTCCATACTGTATTGAGATTCAGGAAATCCAGTTTTTGAGCTTGTAAGCTGATTCACCATAGCAGGATTTGTATGCAAGAGTATTTCTGCTTTCAATCACTAGTAGTGTTAGCATGGAAAACCTCCATTGTTTTTCCTCAGGGTTTAAGTTAAACCAGGTGTTTCACTTACTCAGTTAGAGGACGTGAAAGCAGATAAAAATTTTCAGTGTAAGTTTTATATGAGCGATTTTTACCCTCTGTTTGCACCTACAACTGCAGTACTGGCTGCGCATGTGTAAAGGAATCTGACTAACAGAAACTCACTTTATACCAGGGAAATATGAGGTTTGGATTCCATGTTTTGGAATTGCATTGTCCAAATAAAATACAGTAAAATCAATTAAAATGTGTACGCTTGAACAACGGCTTGTGAAGATCAAATTGTACTGTATGTCCATTTTTCTGGAATGTGAGTAAATGATGTTTGGAAAAAAGTGTTTTAGCATATACAGCTTTATCAATTTGAAGACATCAAAGGCATCGTACGAATCCAACACTAGTGACCATGGCCAGTCTGGTTATCATTTGGGTCGACTGCAGTGAATGTTATGGTATAGGATGGCTTTGTTGAAAAACTAATTGAATGGTCAAAGGATGTTGTCATGTACTGTATGGGTGTCTCTCACTGATATTTTGCAACAATTGTTTCAAGAGCCAGTGTTCTAATGTCAACAGGCTCTGAGTACTTTCCAGTTTACGTATGCCTTGTGGGAAGACTGTGTTTACTTCCAGCTTAAGGCTAAATCTAGAAGGGTTGTCATGCAGCTACTGTATTTAGTTAGAAATGTTATGTAACCTACAGTTACTAGCCATATTTTTGGAACTGTTTTGAAGATGAGAGGACATTTTATGGATTTTAGCTTGTTGCAAAATGATGGAATCAAAAATATGTTTCAGTACATTGAAAATAATACCTTTTGAAGCTCATACACAAAAATACAATATGATACAAGTACAATTTTTTCTCTGTAGAACTATTTTTAATTATATACTTCTATACTCTTTGTAGAAGTATTTTCTCAGTATTTTCTCAGTGTGCTTCAGCACAACACCAGTAGAATGTTTTAGTTACTAGTTTAAATGCAGAGCTCGCTATCTGTGGCATAATGTTTAGGACTCTGGATGTGTAGCTAGAAGGTTTTGAGTTCGGATCCCAGGCAGGGCACTGCTGTCCTATCCCTGAGAAAAAGTGCTTCACTCAAGATTGCTTCAGAAAAATACCAAGAACAGGTGCAAATGTAAGTGTCATGCCCTCTGCAGCCAGAGGGCACTCCTTCTCTGTGCTGTCTCTCATTTCCGGCTCTCTGCTTTCCTTCCGGTGTTTCTCTCTCTCTGGGGCTATATATTTCCGGGTCTTTCAGTCTGCCTTCGCTCAGCATTGACGTTCGGATGTCCTGAAACCACGTACAGTACATGGAATCTGTTTTCCATTTTCTGTTGGTCTGGAAACGTACCATGTTTTGAACCACATCAACTCACTGCAATGAAATTTTACCCAGACGTTTAAGAGTGGTAAACTCAATTCCAGGCCCCAGGATGGAATAGGATGGAGTGCTGTGTTGTTTCAGGACAAAGCGCTTCCGATTGCCTTGAAGACAGGGAATGTGAAGACACAGCTGAGGCTGTCCAACAAGCTGGCAGAGCTCCTGTTACAGCTGAAGCTCTACGGAGAGGCCGTGGACCACGCCCAGGCAGCATTAGCAATCAGCATCAGCCTTGGTAAAGTAGAGGGGGGATGGGCTTGTAGCCTCCAAAACACTCGGGCCTTGAAACTGCAGTTGTTCTGAAACAATCTGTCGTGGTCTAGTCTGTTTAATTCTTCATACAAACTTCTTTATATTCTTTTTAAAAAAACAAATTTATGTCCAGTTGCTAAAGTACCTAACAGCTTTGAGCTGCCTTGAGGGATGTGCTGTATGGGCCTCTCATAATGAAAACTTACACCCACCCGCAGATCATTATTGCAGTATTCCTATTCTTTCAGTGAGGCACAGTTTAGAAAACAAAAACTATTCTTTCTATTGCCACCAGATGGCAGTGCTCCCATGCAGAAGTTCTTTTCTTTGCTGAACTAAAATGGGCCCGATATTGTGAACAAGGGATAACTGGAAGGCCATGGCAAAATATCAATGATGGCATTTCTACATTCACACGTTTTCTCCTACCATATTATGAGAAACTATATTATTTAGTATTACAGTATGTACTTCATGCCGCATTTTATCCCATTTTGGTGAAAGTATGTATCATTTTTATTTATATTATTTTTTATTATATTATTTATTTATATTATTTATATATATTATTTTTATTTTTATTTTATTTATATTTATATTAACTTTGACTTGGCTACTATTTTGGATCTCACAGTAGTGTAATGATGTTATAATGTAGCTTGTTTATATTCAGAATCAAATAAAAATGACTTCAGTGTCGAAACTGCTAGTCAGTATTGATAATGACTAAAGTGTTTTTATTTCAAACTTTATGTAATTTGCAGGCGAGAGGCTGAATGAGCGAGTAGCTTTTCACAGACTGGCCACTTTATACCACTGCCTGGGTCAGTATGAGATGGCTGAGCACTACTACCTTAAGGCTCTCTCCCTCTGTCCCTCACCCCTGGAATTTGACGAGGAAACTATGTACTATGTGAAAGTTTACCAGCTCCTTGGGGACATGATTTTCTATGACCTAAAGGTAAAGACGGTCTTTTCAGTCAGCGATATCACAACTGCGCCATCAGCCTTTAATGTTCCATTGACTTGGTAGTATAAATGTCAAAACGTGTGTCCACAGCAAGCTTTGAATTTCATTTTTTTTCAGGCTATGTATTGCATAACTTACATTTTGTAATGTTTTATATGAAATTTAAGTTGGATTTTAATTTTGGTGCAGTGATTACGAATTTGGTAAGAAATTACAAAATGAAGAACAAGTTAGAATTGTGATGGAGGATGTGGAAGAATATTGTTCTTCCCAAAACCACCTCTTATTTAAAGTAGTGAAATAGAGCCCCACTTAAGGCCTTACTGCTTCACAAAGACAGAGACCTAGAAAGCCCATAACTAGTTTAATACTCACATGTTAATTAAACTGGTGGCATGTTGAGGTGAACAGAGATTATAGATTATAGAGTAAGTAAACTATGTGTTGAGTTTGACATCTTTATTACAGAAATATGCTGTGTGTCTTGCACATCGAATAGATGTATTCACACATTTAATAGAATGGATCAAACGTGGGCTGGAGTCTGCCAGGAGATGCACACTCTTTAAAATGAACTCTCTCCTTCACATGTGATGCAGGATCCCTTTGATGCTGCCGGATATTACCACCTGGCTCTGGCAGCTGCCATGGACCTGGGCAATAAGAAGTCCCAGCTGAAGCTCTGCACACGGCTCGCCACCATCTATCACAACTTCCTTGTCAACAGAGAGCTCTCTCTTTTCTTCTATCAGAAGGCCAGGGTCTTTGCTGCAGACCTGAATGTGAGGAGGATCAACCTGTCACCAGACCAGTATTACCAAAGCGTATCTCAGTATAAAACATTTGTCTAACATCTGGAACTTCTCAGCAAGAGGCAGTGTGAAAGAAGGCAGTGTGAAGTAAGGCAGCTGGGCTCTGATGAAGGAAAGGATGAAGTAATGGAACACGATAGGCATTACACTTGAATACTGTACATTGACTTTATAGAGCTAAGTGACTTGGGTGTGCTCTTAAAACAACAAAGTACAGCGACAAGAATGTGTTTGATATTATGGTTTTCTGGGTGTGTTGTCTTATGCTTTGTGAATATTTTTTAAAGGACAACCAATGATGTGCTCACAAGATGCTTAAATAGGCCAAAAGTGAAGGTTGTTTTTACTTGGATCTGGATGTTTTTAAACTCCTTTATGTTGACAGGTCTTGATTAACCAAGTTGTAGGGTCAAACATGAAACCAGTTGGCAGAAACATCTAGTTCAGTTGAAAAAATATTTCTCTTAAGATAGCTTTTCTAATTCACAGGCTTCCACACCCTTAGATCAGCAAGAATTTTTAAGCACCCATCAGTTCACACGCCTAAATGGAATGCAGAATTGAAAGGTTTCCATAGGACATATATATCGTGAACATTATTTTTCTGTTTTTGGAACAAAATATAATGAAATTAAGAGTAAAATATTTGCAGTATTTTCAGAAATAATTGTACTGCTTTTTTATTGAAGAGTAAACAAAAGTGAAGCGCAATGTCTCTGTCACTTATCATATAAAAAATGTGATTATTATATTGAGAATATCTGTGCTTATAAGTTACATCAAACAGCTTTCATGACACTACACCGTCACATGCAACAGTCATACATACTTTGCAAAGTGTTTAATTCTTCAGTTTTAATCAGATTGTAAGTCATGTCAGATATTATAAGACATTTGAATAATTAATAACAAAGACTGAAGACTGTCAGTATGGTTTTATGAAGTGTGTCTTATCTTTCATATTTACATTACTTTGTAGTAGGCATATAAACTTTGTCTGAAACTGAATATCAAAACGGCAAATCTTGCTCCTGATGCAAAGTTAGTAGTCTCTATTTTACCTCTGCCTATCAAATAGATTAACATATGTCAGATCTGGATAAAGAGTAATCATTTCATTGTTAAAATGTGTAAATCAACAACTTAATAGAACTACTTTGTAGGTACAGTACAGTACATTTACTTGAACACCATTGTAGAAACTGCCAAACGAATGTATTAACTATATTTGTCATTATTTAGGAGATCTTAAAAATTAGTTTGCTTTGAAAAATATTTAAGGCAGGCTTTATTGAGATTTTCTTGTATTGCTTAGGTATTATTAAGGTAATGATCTTTTTTCATTTGTTTAACAGTGTTTGCATAAGAGGAGCCAGATATTACAATCTGACCTCTCTTTTAATAAAAATCCAAATCTTTTGTAACTCAGACAAAGGTTTCTTGCTTCTTTTTATTTTAAGTGGGATTCTGTATATTGGATTCTGTATTTTACAGTTTCGTCCTTTAATTTAAATTTAATTTAAATAATGAAGTCCTGCTGAAAGTGAAAGTCGGGTGGGGGTGTTACGGACATGGACTGGGATCCGAGTCAGGTCTTGTAGGAGACCCTATGCAATGCGGTAAGAGCTGGAGAAGACAGGAGGCGTGGTAAAAGGAAACATGCAGGGGTTTAATAGTGCACAAAATAATAGTATCAGTCCGTAAGACAGTGAGTGGAGGAGACAAAGAATGGCATCCAAATCCAAACAGGTCCAAAGGCAGGTCAGGGCACAGTCCAGGAGTCCAGCGGCGAGTAATCCATCCTGGGACGCGACAAGGTTAAAATCCCCGGGAGGGGGGAACACACGGAGAGACAAAACATGGAGGTCCAAGGGCGACGGGGCGAGATCCTCCAGACCCCGGGCTCAGGAAGCGGGAGGTGTCGGGGATGAGGCCTATGCCCTCAGGAGACGGACGTAGGGTTTCCTGGTGCCAGGCGGGTCTTGTGACATCCTTACCCTAATGATGAGCCCCGAGGACTGGAGGAGCTAGTCTTTAAATAAGACACCTAAGAAGGTACACCTGGAGAGCTTAACAATCACAGGAACAATAACGGGAGTAATGGAGCGCCCTCTAGGGAGGGATGTCGGGCGTGACGGGGTACTGTCAGAATCAGTATCTCTAAATTACTTTGACTTGGGACTGCAAATCATTCTTAAAGGATTGATTTCATAGATTTAAACTACAAAAGACACTGGTTAAAACTGTATTATGTTTTTTTTTCATTTTCCAAGAGTGTATATTTTAATTAGTTAATAAGTAAATTATGTGTCAGTTTTGCCATAAATACTAGTAGGCTATAATACCTGTTACTTAACAGGTTCCACATTTGCATTCACCTCAGTATAATAAAATGTCAGCTGGTCTTACATACCAGCTTTATTGTAGTTCTACAATACATTTTCCTGTAGATGGTGTGTTCAAGCTATTGTTGGTCTTTACATCATACTCCTTTCTAAGCCCCCCTTCTTTTAAAAAGCATCTATTAAAGCATTCAAATATTGTAGTCAATCATAGACCAAATGCTTACCACCCTCCAAGTAACTGATACAATCATTGATAGTAGATTGTAATTACATACTGTATTGATTTAAAATTTCATTTCAGTGACTATCATGAAAATCTGTTGACTTCCAAATACCTAGAAAGTTTTGTAAAAACTAAGAGAAACAAAAACAATTACTTATCTCCTCTCATGGTAGTAGTCTTTTTAATGTTCTTTCACACTTAATAGTTCATGAAGCCTCCATGCAGATTGTGAAATGAGTCCTAGTACCCTGCTGAGTGAAGTCTAGGCTGCACAGTTTAGGAATGATTGTGCCTGGGAGCTGCTGGAGATTGAGCCAAACTTCTGTCGGAGAAAACTCTTCACTCCGGTTAGGTGTGGTCAAGCAGGGTCCTTTATTCATGCGTGTGGGGAGGATACAATCATGCAGATCTGAGTGCAGTCTCCCATACAGATCTGTGAGTAACCTCCCCAGCGAGATGGTAAATGCAATGAGTTTTATACGGCAAATTCACACAGGAAAGCTCATTCTAAATTTCCATATTAGGAGTTGTTTTTTTCTCTCTACGAAACATTTCTTTGTAATTGACCACGTTCTTCTTAAGAAGCAATTTTACCTTGTATATAGACAAAAGGAAGTAAGTAAACAAAAGGTGTGAAATGAGCTAGACACTCTGCGGTTGTAGCATTAATATCAAAATGTCAAATAATATGCTTGAATTATCCTTTTATACTGTTGCTAAGCAAAAAGGCATATGAGCAAAGGCAAATAGTCACCATATTATATACTTAATAAAAGGTAAATGCTAAAAGTCTTCCTCAATTCAATGTGTCATTACTGACAGGCTTGGCTGCAGTCATCCTCTGCTTTTGCAACAGTAACTGCCTTTACTTTGAAACCAGTGGAAATTAGGTTAGCCCAAACTAGGTGGAAGCTGTTTCTGTCCACACATTGGCACTAGAGTTCAACTGTTCTGGATCTGGGGTGCAAGGTACTGTACTACCTTAGCTAAAAGCATCTTTGCGGTCTTCATATCAATCTGATCTTTTGAGTCAGTGGCTAACTGGCACTGATTGAACATGGTAAGATTAATAATTACAGTAGATGATTTATAGCACGGAAAGGTGGTTAATAGAAGTTAACATGTTTAGCAATATATGCCTGAGTACGTCATCACATAAAGGTGATTATTTAAGGAAGTAACACTTGCATTCTGTATTGACAAGTACAGGAAGTAAACAATATGATAAATCAGAATTCTCAAACTGCAAATTTTCACATTAGACAACTAGTCTAGTATACTGTTTCATTATTGTTTACTTCCCAGCATTAATACAAGTGAAGAAAAAAATGGTTCCTTCAAAGAAGACTTCTTTCTAGTGGGTTGAGAGTAGTATGGAAGGTGGTATACATGTTGCAGTAAGGAGATACTGCCAAAAAATACAGTAGTTTGTCATTTAAGATTTCTTCAGAAAGAAAAAAACCCTTTATTTCACATATTAAAAAAAAAATTTAGAATTCAAAGATTCTATTCTGGCAAGGGTCACAATCCTTCCTTTACCCATAGGGCAGGAGGAACGATTGAGGCACATAACTGTTCTCCTCATAGACAGGACACCAGTCCATTGAGGAGCTGAAGAGAAAGGGATAATTTTAAATTTGATTTGAGATGTGGAAGGAATCATAAGATGAAAGGAAACTGGAGGAAAAAGCATGCCAGCTCCTCACAGATATTCAAATCCAGAATTGAACCCAGAGCCCTGGCACTGATGGGCAGCATCATTAAACTTCATGCTACCATGACAGCCTCATGAATTATTTTATAATTCAGTAAACCTTCATCTATCACAAAACATCTTTGGTTTTGGCACATACCTGTTGTTTAGGTTTTTAAACCCTGAGTGTTACACTATTAATTCTGTATAAACAATATGAAAGACTTTACTGTAAAAAAAATATTGGCTTTGAATTATTCCACATGGTCTCTTAAACAACGGTATTTATGGCTTAAATACAATACACTTATACTTTTATTGTGATTTATCAGAAATTTGTCATGCATCAAAGCAGCTATTTTACACACAGAGAGAATATTACACAATATGCAAACAGTACAAAAAAAGTGCAAAAAGTAATTACAAATAAAAATAATATTATATACTATAACAGACATAAAACCATAAATATTTATTTCCCACCATTCCTACTGGTATCCACAGAACTACACCAGAACCCTGTAAATTTACATCCCCCAATAACACTAAGCCCTTGTAACTACACATTACCCCTTCACTTAAATTACAGTATGTCCTAAGATAATAATTATATTGATGTTGATAATTATACTGATTGCTCCTCTACTACTGCACCCTGACCTAATCCTGGTCACAATGGAAATGGAAACACAAGGCTAAATGGAAAACTTACTCCGTTCAAATTGATCAAATCGAAATCACATTGTTTGTGATCCTCTAATTTGTGGAAAACTATAGCAAAGCTGTATAGACATGATCAAGGGGGGCTGTACCTTTTTTGGCTTTGTTCAAGCATAGACAAGAAGATTACGTTACATAGCACGTCATGGCAGGAAAGTCCCTTGAAGGGCTAGACCTAGAAATTGAACAAAATGTGTATACTGTAAATCATCAACAGTATTTTAAATGTGGCTATTTTACATCTTTGTAAGAGGGCAACTGGATCTGGAGTGTCAGTTAAGGGATTAAACCACCAGAGGGATCTCTTACAGTCTTTTAAATTCCTTCCAATTTAGATTTACCTGTTATTAACCATCATTGACACAAGTATTACTTTCTAGCATCTGTTGGGGTGAGTACATTACATGCTGCACAGACCCTGTAGGAGATTTAAGATTGACTAGACTCACTCCCAACACTGGAAACAATAGAGTCATCAGGCAATCTGCAGATCCTTTCAGCAGTACTTGGTCAATAGTGCACTTCCACATGGGGAATTGTGGTCACAGTTGGCTGATGACATACTGTACATGTAGACCAGGGTCATTCAGCTGGTCCGGTGGGGCCAGTGTGCAGGTTTTCATTCCAGCTCTGCTCTCGATAACATAAATCTGCTCATTGTCTTTATTGAGCCACATTACCAAGTTTTTTTCTTTTTCTTCAGGTGCTTATTCTTTAAAAAGACTTACAGTAGAAAAGCAGTAATTTCAGATCTACAATATATGACTCCATCTGTGCTCCAAGCAAATTCATTGATTAGTGGAACTAATGTATTTGTAATCTCCCAAACCACTCATCTTAATAGGTTTAATATAGCTATTTCTGCCTTGTAAACAAATGTAATGGTGCACATCTTTAGAAATATTATAAAACTTAAGAACATATTTCACTGTCTACAGTATGTCTGTGGGTTTGCTTATACATTTGTGGATAATGATGCTCCTTTATATTGGGTCTAGAACAATCTTAGTTTACTACAGTATAAGTATAGAAGGTACTTATTTTTTGCAAAACCGAGACTGTTATGCAATGAATATTGGCAAATCCTGCTGAAGTTAGAAACGAGTTGACATACGTTCCTCACAGTGTGCTCCTCTCCAACCATAGCATTGGCAGCTATAGCTTCTATTTCTCTGCAGACAGATTCCCCCATTCAGACAGGGATTGGGTAGACACAAACTGACAGAAGGCATTCCAGCTATAAACAGAAATAAAATGTGAACAGCCTTTTTATATCCAAGGTGTTTATATTGCAGCAAGTTTATTTGGCTGATAAAAATACTAAAAAAAATGTTTTATTTTGGAATACTGCAAGATGTTCCAATTCTTTTCTATACAGTAGTACATAATTCATTTCAATAGTAATATTAAATAAAGACTTCATAAAGAAAATATCCATCTTAATAAACTGTGTAATTAGGGTTCATAACTCACTTACCTTCACATATCCTGCGTACTAAATTTGTCACGTAATGCTTTAGATGTTCATAGGAAGGAACAGGAATCATAAATCTGGAGCTGCCAGCTAATCTCAAAAGAGTCTGGGATGGCACAGCTCCAGGCCCAATTGAAAGAACTGTTATTCCACGTCGTCTCAGTTGATCCGCAAAGAGAGTGGCATCATCTGAACTCTGTCCATCGGTTACTACAACAACCATCTTTTGGACTCCTAGCCTAGCGCCTTTCTGGACACTTAAGGTGTCTTCTGAGATGTAAAGCAAAGCTTTCCCTATCTGAGCAGTTCCACCCAAATAAGGAGCAAAGCTCACACTTTTTTTCATTTTCCCTTCACTGTCAAAGCTATCTAAGCCGAATGCTGTTCGAGGTTTGTCACTGTATAGAACCATTCCAATTTGTGTGAGCTCAGCATCAATGTCAAACTGGGAAATGACATTCTTGACAAAACTTTTAATTTGCCGAAAGCCATGCCGACCGACATTATTTGATGAATCCAAAGCAAATACCAGGTCCAGGGGCTTTGAATAGCAACCTGTGGCAACAGAGAGTACAATGTTAAGCTGAAATATTTATTTTATTGAAATGCTACTTGTCTACTTGACATGTTGTAAAATTAAATTGTGGAAAAATAATTGAATCGGCAAAACATACAGATATGTATTCTCATGAACAATGTAAATGTTTTTTTTAACATACTGTACATGTGTATATATTAAATGAAACTGCATTTAAAACTGAGAACAGGAAGCTGTTCTTTACACACAGGGCTTGAGATGATGGAATAAGTTGTATGTTGTTGAAGCTGATACCATGGCTTCCTTCAAGAAACAGCTAGATGGGATCATTGGATGAATGATATACTATTCAGCCAGACAGGGTGAATGGCCCGCTCTCATTTATAACTGTTATGTTCGTGTGCAGTAAAATATGTATACTATATACATTACTAATATCTATTTTGAATGCGTAAAATAAAATTTATCCTGCTATTTGTACAGACAAATGGACAAACACCATATTTACAGTATATTTTGTATTCAATGTCATAAACAGATAGAGAAGACAGCTGCTCACCTGGGGCATTTAGCCCACAAATTGTTGTTCTGATTTCTTGCACTTTGCTGTACAACTCTTGTGGGTGAGCATACGTAAAGACCAGATGGGGATCCCCAGTGATGTGGCTCATTTCATTGAACAATTTTTTCCTGCTCACTGTCAGAGTGAATATTTCCATTTTTCTGGTGCTCTCTGCTGCAGCTATCACTGAATCATGTGATTTAGAATTAGACAGCAGCACCAGGACATGAGGAACCTCCATTCTAGAACCTCGGTCAGCTCTGAATGCGTTTTCAGCGGTGTACGTCAGGGCTTTCCCAGTGAATGTTTTTCCTCCCATGAAGTGGATGACATCGATGGCCTTCATCAAGTCTGACACACTGCCGTAATGACCAATAGGGATTTCCATGACTGGGATGTCCCCATACTGAGCGATCCCAACTAGAACTTTGACAGAAGCTGAAGTGACAAACTGGATGAGTCTCTTGATGAAATCTTTAGCTGTAAGAAACTCTTCAAGGCCCATATTCCATGATCCATCTATCAGGAAGAACAGGTCCACTGCACAACCCACTAGACCTGCAGGTACTAAAGAGTGCAAGCTCTTTTGTAATTGTATAAAGGATGTTATGGACAACTTACAATTTGTTGTATGTTATCACATACTTACTAAGGTATCTGTTTCCAGCTGTAAGAAAACAAATATGCAAAATTAGATGGAATTTATTTAATGTCGATCAAAATCATTCATCGATATAGTGTGGAGCTGACGATAATGATTAAACATCAGTTTGAGATTCTAAGAAAAGAGTACACAATTACTTGTTTCTGATATTACAATATGAGAGTTTCTTTGATAGTCTGATGTCTCTCCTATAGAAAAGAGTGAGGAAGTGCATTCAATTAAAAAAATCAGTCTTGATTTACCACAATGCTGGTCACCTCCATATCCCAGTGGGCAGAGACAACTGAAATCCTCCACGCTTTCTGTAATGCAGGTGCCTCCATTTAAACAAGGGCTGGATTCACAGGGATCTAGACCATACAGTATGAATGAGTTATTAGATCTAATGACCAGAACAAATATACCAAGCATCAAAATAAATATATAACCGCAATACATTTCCAAGGTTATTTTCAGTAATATTAAAAACCCACTTTGTAGCAGGTGCTCTAGCATTGTAGGTAAATTCATGTTGTTTAGAATGCGTGGCCACCAATGGAAGCAATAAAGGCTTAAGCTGTACATTAGTGACCGATGCTTTGCAAAGGTTTGCTGATGCTGTGTTGTGGATTGTGTCCCATTCCTCTTCTAGAGCCTAGATAAGCATGTGTTTGGGCACTGATCTCTGAGTTCCAGGTGCCACATTCTCTCAACTTTTCCCCATTTCAATGGGCTCAAGTCTATCAGGTAGAACATTTATGGCATAACCCTCACATTCTCATCTCAAAAGAAAGCCATTGTTACATGAGCATCATGGGGACTTGTCTTACTAGATTGTTGTCCCTCAGTCATATTAACTTGATCAATGTAGTGCGTACAGTTTGTTTTCCTTCAATCTCTACGTAAGGAGTTCTAAAGCAACCAGACACCCCTGCCCAAAAAACCCATTTTGACCTCCCCAGTGTTTAGAATATTTTTCGGCATGTCTGCAATACATTCTCTAATGTCTATCAGGCTGGTCAATGTAAAACCTTGATTACTCACTAAAAAACTAGGCCTCATTTCTGACAAGTCAAGATGAGGTGTTCTTCTAACATAACGATGGCACTGTTGTGATAAGCACGAAATTATGGTAACTTTCTGTGTTTTTCTATCATGATTTTCAACATTCAAAAGCCAATTACTAACCACCTACTGTAATTACATGTGCCCATATTTCAGTCAGAATGTGTCATATAGTAAATGAGCTGATATATTGTACTGTAGTATGTCAGAGGGCAGTAAGTGGAGACATGAAATGTACCAGATAAAGTAGAAAGTTGTACAGTACAGTATAGGTTTTGGTCTTGGGAACAGCACCCTCTAGTGACTTTTTGATAATAGAGCGATAGAGTATTGTGTTGTGAGAGACAAAAATATATATAATGGTGGAAGTGATTAAACGACTGATAAAGTTCATCTTGACTCAATAGATAGTTCACTAGGCATAACAACACCCAAGAATAAAACGTAACAAAAGGTTTAGCGTAATGGAGTCCTTTAGGCAACAAAATATGGATTGACCCTCTTGGTTGAGGGCCTGGCCATAGGACAAGGAGGCTGGGACATCCATGTAGAGAAAGGAGTGACCAAGGGGCATCTGTAAAGGTGTGTTGAGGGAGCTCGTCCTGACTTTCGTGTAGTGCGCATTTAGGACCTTGTGCAGATGGTATAATCCGGAAGAGACTGGAAAAGGGATACAGGGAAAACATGGAGAGGAATGGATGGGAGGACTGACAGGGGGCGGTGCCGACGGTGATCCAGGTGCGAGGGGGAGCGCAGGCGAACAAGTCCAGTGGGAGTCTGAAAGGAGAAAACGGGGTGCAATCCAAAGTCCAGGTAGCCAGGAGATCAATCCAAGACAAAGACAGGGAAAAGTGATCCAGGAACTTGGAAAATAAAACCATAATGGATCAAGGAGCTCCGAGCCCCGGACTCAGATGGTCAGGATGCCTGGGGAAAAGGCCTTGCCATCGGGAGCGCTCTCTAGTGGAGGGATGACGAACGTGACAAGGTGGAGATGGTGTACAGGTGGATTGGAGATGTACGGGAGGGAGAGAAGTGGATGTCGTGTAGTATTTATAATGGAACAAGTAAAGGTTTATTCCATGCTGAAAAGAGAAGAAAGAAAACACAACATTCTGGCCATGGAGCCTTCTTCGGGTATGGGTCCACAGCCGAAGCATTGTGTTTCCTTTCTTCCTTTTGTTACGATCCCTGCCTCCCGGCAACGGAAGAGGCAGAAGAAGGCGTAGTCTTACTTCATTAGTCTACCTATCAGTGTACGTATTCACCACCACACCCCCATCTCATCTTGTACTTAAGCACTAGTCTTTTCCTACCTCCTTGCTCAGTATTGGTTTTCCTTTCGAGCTTCCTAGTTGCGCTACGCCTTCTTCCTCTTTGTGACTTTCTTGGTTTTCAGACTACGGTTTTTTCCCTTTGACTACGGTTTTTCGGATCATGGCTTGGCTTCAGTACTCACTCCCTGTTTTGTATTACTGGCTTCCCCTGGACTCTTGGATTTTTCCTTCGTCTTCGGTTTCGGATTACGGTCTGGCTTCGGTAACTCACTCCCTGTGTGGATCTCTGGCTTCCCCTGGACTCTCGGCTCGTTTCTTCTACTACTGTTTTCTTTGGATCACAGCTAGGCTTTATCAGCTCCTGCAAGTGGGTTCATTAATTGGTTTCGGTTTCTCTTACTGAATCCCTAACACCTTTCTTCTCTTTTCAGCATGGAATAAACCTTTACTTGTTCCTTTGCAGCCTATTCATGCTGACGCAGCTACCTGAACTAGTATTTATAATGTTTTAGATGAGGAAATTACATCAGATTTGATTACATATACTGACAGCTGAGTCTGATTGAACTTGGTTGCTGTCATCCCTCCCGAACTTTCGTTTTAAACTCCATTAAACAGACTTCTCAATAGAGTAATTGTAATGGAATAGTTCTTTCCGGACTCTATGCGGACGACACAATCCGAAGTAGTGAGGAAACACTGGGGAAAAAGTCATGCAGGAGACGGGACTGGAGACAGGGGGCATGTCCATGGTGCACAGGTGTACGGGGAAGGTGTGGCCGATGTAAACAATCCAAAGAATAAATCCATAGGCAAAAGAAACAGGCAAAAGTCCATTGCCAGGTGATCCATCCACGACGAAGGATTAAAAACGGGAACCGGGTCAGAACCGGCAAGGGAAACAGGAACAGAGACTTAAAACATGACGGAGCCAGACGCATCAGGACCTGGGCTCGCATGATATGGGAATCAGATGCAGAGCCCGGAACTGACTGAGTGTCTGGCTTTTAAGGAGGCTGGAACAAGGGGCAGGTGCACAGAATTATATCCAAAGTGAAAAGAGCCGGAGCGCCCTTAAGGAGGAGGGACTACAATCGTGACAGTAATAGCATCAAAGCAATGCCTTGGTGGAAGAGACATAAAAAATGCTAGGAGACAGAAAGCCTGAGAATGAGGACTGGAAAAAAAACTTGCAGATGGGAACGGAAGATCTGCAGCATATGAATGCGGAAACTGATGATGGTGATGCCTGAGGCCCAAAAGTTCATATCAAAAGGGAATTAGAAAAAGAGAAGACTAATCTTCTAGTGGCTGATGTCCTCCATCATGGAGGGCTTGATATATACTATAAGAGGGTGAAATGCAGAAACAAGATGGCAGTTCTTTTCTTAAGCACATTCTCCAGAAAATTGTGGGGAATGACCTGCTGTCCTTCATCACCAGATCAACTGGAGAAAGACAGCCGGTCAGCTTGCAGTTAAAAACCAAGAATTAGAGACTTTCAGTGGTCAAGAACTTCTGACGAAACAGGGAACTATAAAAAGATCCGTATTACAGCAGCTCACACCTGGCTGTACCACAAGTGTTATGGAGCTGTCATGTCAAGTTTTTCAAATGTGTTACAATTTGTCATGAACAGTCAGTCAGTCAACAAGCCAATCAAAATGATACCGCATTTTGGGTATTTAATAAATATTCAAAATCGGTACACTTCGTCTTTCAAACAACATGTATGAGAGGTAATGGAGTAAGAAGGTTTTTTATGGTCAGTACAGAAACTATTGTGTACAATAATCTAACAACCTCAAACAATTCCAAGGAACATCCTAATCTTACTTTCAAACTTTTTTTTATGTCCCACTAACTAGTAATATGTAGTGCAAAGTATTTAACATGTTACACTTAAACAAGTAAGGACTTCACTCCATAGAACAAGCTGATGAAAAATTCCCACTCTCCATACAAACTAAAAATTTTGATGAGTATAGAAATCTGTGATGTAAGGAACAAATGTCCATGTAAATGATGCTCCAGAAAAGTAATAACGTTTCTCACTGAAGTAATAACTGAAGACCAGGACTTTCTTACCAGCTTACAAATGAACAATACAAAAAACATACTGTACCACATTAGCCTGCAAAAATAAATATTGTGAATGTCTATCTACATATTTATAATTACAGGCTGAATTAATTAAATTAACACATTTAGCAGCACAAAACAACACAAAAAAGAGTCTTTAGTGCATTTCCAAAGGTCCTTCAGCAGTATGTTGTTTTGCACAGGATTTTTAATAATTGTTAAACGCAAAAATCTGATGCTAAATCAGATGCTTTCCCATGAAAAAATATTTTTAATGAAATGATTGTGCCAAAAATTAAGTACTGTACCTGGACACAGTGTACGGTGACATCGACTTTGTAATGTTCTGTTTATACGTTTCCATCTGGAATTCAGAGCAATATAAAATCAAAATGAATTGTCATTCAAAATCAGTACGTACAGTATATTGTGATGAAATAGAGGGTGAGGATACAGCAAGTGGTGAAAATTTTAAAACAAAGGAGTTACAAAACAATACTAGTAACGTCCTGACACCAGCTTACTATGCAAAAAAATGTATATGGGTTAACAATTATACACCTCCTATCTTCAAATACAGTAGCATGCATTTTATTTTTTTTTCTCTGGTACAGTCTAGTAACAAAGTAATAAACAGGAGGAACAACTTCAGCTTATCCAGAAGTCCACTGTTCACTGTTGACTTTTTAAATCTCTTATCTTTTCCAATTGCACTCTCTCTTCTCATATTCTACAAGACTTTCTGTTTCCCCTCTGTCCTGACAATTCCAGCGTCAATTATTCCCTGACCACCTTTTGGCATCTTTGATCAAGACTTATCTGTTTAGTCAGCGCCTGTGACCTCCCAGAGCTCAGTTACAGTTTTTTGCACGCTTTTAACTCCCAAACTGCAATGTGATTTGTTAATTGCTGTTATTCACAATAAACATAGAATGTACAGTATGCAATTGTTCTGCCTTCATTAATGCTTTGTATCTCCACTATCTGCATACTGTTTTAATTCTTCCTATTAATTTACCTGGCACAGCACAGCTTGTGCTGTTCTTCCAGTTTGTCCTTGCATTTTTCTTTGTTTTATTAACTTGTCTGATTACCATTATTGGTACAGTACTTAAATAAAAACTGTAAATTTCATATATACTGTATATATTGGAAATCACTCTTGATAAGGGCATCAGATAATTAGTAAAAATAAATTAACTCACCCATAGTAAGGACACATACTGGCCATAGGACCTCCATGTAATCCTTTGCCTTTACTTTTCCAGCACACATGATTTCCCTGGTACTCTCTGTGAGCTTCTATAGTGGTTCTAAGGCAGTAGTGTGACACCACTTTACATGCTGAAATGATAAAAAGCCTGAAGTTCTCAAAACACTTCCTAGGATAAATTTATATTCGTTATTATCAGACCTTTACAGAAATGACTGGCATTGGTTGTCAAAACCTTGTAAATTCTTACATTAATTCACAATTTGCCATCCAAGAGAAGTTAGATCTAAATCATTGGTAGTCATCCTTAATGCTTCAATTCTATGCTGCCTTCCAGTAAATTAAGTACTGAATTGTCCCTTCAATGCTTAATTAACCCACGTCGACAAATTAAGGAACAGCTGAAACAAAGACTTGTAATGGCATGGAAAACAGGTGCCAGCACTGACTACCTTTCATATAAGTTCAGAATTGGGAACATCTAACTAATTGCATTATAAATACAGTATTGATTTATAAAAAGGACAAGTAGGTAGTTAAGATTTGAAATGAGACGCTTTTATTTTGCTTGATTATTAATTAGTGGGGAAATCACTTACTAGGATGAATATCATTGCAAACAGATGTCTGTGTTAATGTTGTGACAAGTCCATTGACTGCATCGTCATATTGTTCAGCAAAAAAGACATACAGCTCACTGGGATTGCTGGCCACTCTGTGAAGAACTTCCCATCTGAAGAGGATATGAACAGTCACAGGTTATTAGACAGATGAAAACTTTTAATCAATGTCTTCAATTTATCACAGTCCAAAATAATTGAATTCAATGACTCAAAGCATTTTATGGTTTCTATATTCTAAAATGATAAACCTATATCACTATATAGCTTTTGGGAATAACACCTTTATTAAACATTTAAAAGGGAACCAATCTGGGAATCAGTTACGATGAGATACGTTTAATTTATTGCCTGTTTCCCCTCTTAATTTATTCTATTCCAGCTACAGATACAAATTTTACAACACATTTTTGATTATTAAAAAAGTGTAATAAATCGTCATTTGATCAAGGATACGACAGATTATATATCATAGCAATTCCATTCTCTGCTCTAAAAAATAAATCCAAACAAATGTTTTCCTATTTATTTTATGTTATATGCAGCTTGCATTCTGTGCTACTAGGAGATTATTTATTGTCTGTATTATACAAGCCCACCTTGTACTGTAAATAATTTGGTTTACATATATACACACTTAAACAGTTTATATTAAAAAAAACTTTATAACTGACTGTCATGTAAAATGATTTATGAGTCCAATAGGTTGCTTTTATAAGTACTGAGTCTGGCCATAAACCCAAAGGGAATGTTCCAAAGCCATTGAAATTCTCAAGAGAGAAATTCCTAAGGCTGCAAAAATGTAGATATATTGAAAAATCAAAATGTTTTTATTAAACAAAGCATACTTATTTCAACCATTCATCCATTTGCTAACTGCTTTTTTCATTACACAGTCATGGGGGAGAGGAGCCTATCCCAGCAAGCAACAGGCACTAGATAAGATACACACTGGACAGGACACCTGTCCATCTCAAAGAAGACACAGACACACACACTCACACTAAGGTTTAATTAATCATGGGTGATATTGTGGAGAACATTCTGACTTTAACTGTTTGACTTAGAGTGGGGGAACAACCACAATAATCTTTTAAGAAAAGCAGCAATTCTGCTAATGTGTAAGACAACATTTTTCCTCTAAAACATCAGCTGAGAGTTCAGATATTTAACATTGTGGACTGAGAATCTGTATCATTTATGGCCTACAGAAATATCTCATGTTTGCTTACTTTGGATGTTTGATTCCCACTGCAAATAGTTTTATTCCACTTTTCTTGGCTAAAGCAGCAGAAGCCATGATATTGTCCTGTGATTTTCCATCAGTCAGCAGGATTAGGATTTTGGGTGTTTCTTTTCTTCCTCCTCTGTAGCCTTTCCTTAGAACATACTTTATGGCTCGACCAGTGTCAGTGCTCCCACCTCTTGAAATGTAGGATACAATTAATTCAGTAAATCAGTTGTAAATCCCTAAGGACTGATATGTTTAGATATAACAGTGTAGTCTGGTATGAGTGTTTTTGTGTTTATTTTTGTTAGTAATTACTTTTTACCTATGTTTTTATTCATAAAGGCATGATCATTGGTTCTAGGAAGACAAGGTTTAAAATTAGCAAGTGCAGTATTGCTGAACTTGAAAAAACAGAATACAGTTGGGAAAACTGTAAATATTAAATTAAATGTTTTTAAGCTGTTTAAGGTATAAAACAAGATCAAACTTTGATTTTCAGCCTACAGTGTAACTATTAGTTACTTTTGTTTTTATCAAAGTAAAGTCAAACTCAAAATTTGCTATCACTAGAAAGAAAGAGGACTTTAGCCCCATCGTGCCAATCAAACCAGTCCCAAAATAAAAAATATTGTCAAGGAACACAGACCTACTGTATCTGTTTAGAGATGACAGTAGCTCTAATACAGGAGGCAAGAAATCAGACTTACTCTTACCTGAAGTAAATATTTTTGATCGCTTTCTTCATTTCTTCTCTTGTAGGGTAAATATTAAGAGCAAATTCTAATATTGCTTTGGAACTATACTGTATCACTCCAATTTGTAGCTAAAGAACAACAAGCAGACATCAACACACATAGACACCATTGTTATTTTATTAATATTAAATAATATTTGACAATTCAGCACTATTGATACTATTGAATTTCACCATGAGTGGGCTCAAGGATTGAAATAACGAGCAAGTGAAAAGAGGAATGGCATAATTTCTCATCCTACCTTTACATGCTCCTAAAGGCACCCTACAGCTTTTGTTTGGATATTGTGGTGTGAAGCAAGTAATCTCCTAAATGGCATATTGGCCTTTCCTCAGATCAGGCTACAATTTACACCCAGTAGAGACGTAGTTAAAGACCAGTCCATGGAATACAGAGACTGTCTGGTCTGATTGCAGCTACAGCATAAAGATTCTGATGCTGCACTGGGAGTCTCCAACACGCCCTCCCCTGATATCATTGGATCCTGGCCGATCTTGATATTATTTATATGGAGCTCTCTTTGAACCAGACTGCTTGTCCTGGTGTGGCAGTGGAGGTACTTCTGATGTTGCAGTTAGGGACTTGTTGCAAGGTGTTTCTGTTGTAATTGTCTGATTTAATTTGGTACATTCTTGACTGTAACAAGTGGGGATGATCAAGATTAGAAACATATAGGAGGGAATGCTTCCATTTTTCATATTTTATTCTTTTTTTGTTTTAATTGGGGATGGAGTAGTTCACATAAAAACTTTAATATAATTACAGTATACAGTAAGACAGAGATCCTGAGACTGATTGACAGAAACATTATATTGTATTTCATCAACTGTTTGGATTTTAATAGGACCTGAAACAATTGGCAATTGCAGCAGTGTTGTCAGGTTTCTTAATCTTAAAATGTGGTTATTAATCATTCTGTTTATTCAATTTATAAATGCATACTATGCTTCTCACCCGGTCTGGATTGATGTCCAATGAATCAACCATTTTCATGGAAAAATGTTTTGATCTTTCAAAGCTTCCTTTTCCGATACTATAGGAGCCATCCAGAAGGAGAACAATGTCAATGGCCGCTGAACACTGAATCACTGAAAGAGAGAAAATCCTCAAAAATATCAAAGATGTTAAAAAATGAGGAAATCTGTTTCACCTAGGCAAAGTTTCCATGTACTTTAAACAAAACTAAACTAAACTGTCTCTCAGTGGAATAGTCTATACCAGCAGCAAAACTTTTAATGACTTTGAATTAGTAGCACATGCTAAACCTTCATTTTTTGTTCAAGATATGATCCACCCTTTATTTGGATGGATCATATCCCACCCTATTTTCTGAATATTTGATGATGTCAGTTGTCAACGCTTATTTATTGAAAGCAGCTGAATTTTCTTTAACTCTTCAGAGAATGCGCACTTTGTAAAAGAAAAAATGTTATTTTTAATAATATATTTCTAATTACATATCAATATATAGTTATATAGGAACAAGTAAAAGTCTATTTCATGCTAAAAAAGAAAAGAGACACAAAGTTTTGGCTGTGGAGTCTTCTTCAGATGTCAAAGCCTTCATCAACCCACAAGGTGCAGTGTGCTGAAGAAGGCTCCACAGCCGAAAAATTCTGTCTCTTTTCTCTTTTCAGCACGGAATAAACCTGTACTTGTTCGTTGCAGCCTACGCATGCTGATGCAGCTACTTACTTGCACTTTATCAATTATATATTTCTAATTTACAAGTACTGTATATAGTTAACGAATATATTTTTTTAGTTTTTTAGATACTCACAATTCCCTGCAGTTGATATTTTCACTACTGTGTCTTTCTCAGCCATAAGCTGTTGCAGGCTTTCTCCACAGATGACTAAAAATGCAGAGGAAAAGTTCAAAGTTTTTTTTTTACTTATTCACAGCAATGTATATGCACCCCAATACATGCATACACGTCTCTGCAAATATAGTTTTTTTCTCTGTTTTTACACAATATCCATTGCAGATTCTAAATTTGTAATCAAAACTGCAATTAAAATATTAAATGTCCTCCAATTAAAATGGTTAGGTTAATGTGCTGTAATTAGACAATGAAAATCCAGGCTTGTGGATTTATAACAATACTTCTTCTGTATACTGTATGAGTAAATATCTTTTATTTTATTTTTCATTGTTCTATGGCTTTTACAATAGGATTTGAAAGGAAAGGGAATACTTTATCACAGTGGTAAGGTATGGGTATGGGCTACCTTAGAAATTGTAATACAAAAGCCACCAAATACCACTATAAACCACCAAATGTGTGAATACATTACCAAACACAGAAAGATAGAACACAATTAATTCCATAATCATATTCGTCTTCATATTCCAGTGTTGACTCCTAAAAAATAATTGAAAGTAACATGGTAAACAATGTTACTTGACTCAATATTAAACATCCTTACCAATTTAAAACAGACCACGTAAAATGATTGACTAATAATGGAAAACACACTAGCACACTAAAATGATCAGAATGATCTATACACAGCTTTCCAAATGGAAGTATATTCTATTTCTGTTTAGACAAAAGGGTAATGTAGTATCTTAACACTTTTCTTCTATTCCTTTTTAAAGAACTTTTGAAAAAGTACATGTTGTAACACACACAACATCCATAACTAGAAATACATAAACACATGAACTGCATTGTCAGGATTAAAGACATAAAATATACAGTACATCACATAAAAAAAGATCAGGTATTTTAATATTAAGTTACAAAATAAAATAGCTGTACTAAAAGTTTAGCTGTAACAAACTTTCAAAAGAGAAAAAAGGGCCACTTTAGATTAAGTACATTTGAAAACAATTTCCATTCCATTCAATTTACTGTTTTAATCTTTGAATTCGTTTTCCACCACGTGATCAATGCAGAAAACAGAGAGTTCTACAGTAATTGAAAATGAACCTACCTCTTCATGTAAATTAGAATAGAACCCTTTGTAAATATTTGTTCTGTTTACTTTAGTATTCCAATTCCGATTCCTATCCCAATATACCTTAGTATTCTGGTTATTCCATCTTAATCTGCAATGAAAGGGGAACCATGCTGTTTGCAGCTTTCAAGTTCTATACATCAGTATAATGACTGAATGCCTACCTGCTTGGTTCTAAAGGTGAAGCTCCACCTAGTTCACAAATGAAAACAAAACACTTGGCAATGAAACTGTCTCTTCCCTTTAGCAAATTTAAGGAATTTTAAATGTGTGGAAGCATGCTTTGACTTGAAACTATTCTTTACAGTTTGTCTTGTTTTAAATATCTAAACATTAAAATTTAGAATTAAGAAATGTATAATTGAATTATACTAATTAAGAAAAGTAATCATTTAGATATGTATATCCTAATCATTAAGCAACAGAATAGAAGACCATGTCTAATAAGTACAGTTAACAGTAACTAAAAAGTTACAAAAAGTAACTAGTAAACTAAAAAACACTAAAAAGGGGCAACAGGGACTCAAAGAATCTGATCCTGAATAGAAATAATAGGGTATAAAATACTTTTTTTGTTGTGAGGCTCTAAAAAAACCTTTACATGCAGAAATAAAATAATGCGTTATCTAAGACCAGACCACAATGTGAGTGAGCCTGACTACCTCTCCAGTGAATGTGTGATGTAAGATATCTGACCACACAAGCTTCTGAATTATCCACATACTACATGCAGGGCCTGTACCACACCGAATGATAATTTTCTCATTTAAAAGTAATTTAAAGCTCAACCTCATGATATAATTAGGATACAAGTCATGCCAGCTAAGTAAAGAACAAAAGCAAAACACAACTTACATGATATACTTCATGCTGTTCCTACAATAGACTCTACAATAGACTACAGTAGAGAAATGTTGGGCTATTGTTAAAGTATTTTTCATATTCATAATGCTAAAGTTTATAAAATTGATTTGTAACTACCATTACCATCAGATTTACCTTCATTAACATGATGACTGTGTTTTTCTTTAGCTCAGCATAATGTCCTGTAATGAACATTATTTATCGGCTTGTCTTGTACTGTACAGTATGTTTTGGTGACATGTACTGTCTTGTACTTCAACTCTCATCTCTAGTGCAGCACTGCTTGAGGCCAAGCAATTCTCTACTACACTGACCGTCAAAAGCTGTTAAGATGGTCAACACACAGTAACCAAATAGTGGCAAGACACTCCAGTGATCTTTTTTGCATCAGAAATCAAAAACAGAAAACACAAACATCAACCAAAAGATAAAGAATGGGAGAAATACTTCTTATTACAGTATATCATTTCACATTGCCAAGACTTCAGAGAACAGAACTGGAATGTTAGAAAAAAGTTGTACTGTATTTGTGACTTTGTGTGAAAATACAGGGAAGAGACTGAAATATTAGGGATCAGCTTACATGACACTACCAAGGCAGAATTTAATATATATATGAAAAGACCATTGGGAGATTATAAAATGAGCTACATAAAATAGTGCAAATTAAATATTCCTTTACACACGAGTATGTGCTATGTGCCGTGCTTGTTTAATACAATTTACATTGTATAGAACATAAGATTGTTTTGCTATGGGGTTTTATCCCGATAATTTGGTTACAGCTTAACGTGAAGAGGTCTTTGGCACAGAGGTTACTTTTTTCCAATGACCTCTTGAAAGTGCAGAGTATGTGTGGGATTGAAAATATCGGATCAAAATGATTCAAGAAGTTACAATTTTTAAACTGTAATTTTTTTAACACTTTCCTAAAGAATTTTTAGCCCCAGGGTATGGGGAAACGACGGTTCATCAGACAATTGATAATTCAGTCTGACAGCGGCAGCTGTGAAAGTGACATTCCTCAGAAAGACTTGCCCACAGCTAATCTTTAAAATTTCCTTTTCCAAGTCAATACTTGTTGGAAGGGATAATGTCACTTGAGAAACTTACCATTTTATAAATGAAGGAAACATTCGTATAAAGTACATCTGTACCAAGACAAATTGTAAAATGTAAGCATTCTTATTGCTGCAGTTAGTTGTTTCTTCACAGCTCTAACGGCTGTAGGTAAGGAAGTCAGTTCAGGGTGGTCACAGAAATAATGAAAAATATAGGCAATTGCAAATTTAGATAAATAGTTCAAAATATAGTATGTTAACTTTACTGTTTGGAGTGTTCTTGTGCATGGAAAGGAGAAATGAAAAAAATGTTTAACAAAAATAATAAACTACAGTTTCATGAGGGAATTCCACATTAACAACTTTCAAGATTCTGAGCTGCTATAAGTCTGGGTTTGAAATAGCACAGAGATCAGGTGGGAAACCAAACAGGAAGACAAGTCTAACTGCTATGCTTTGAGTGGCAGGTGAAATGCCCTAAGCTCCACCCCTGCCTCCTTTTGATGGACAAGAGGCCTCCATTTAAACCAGTGGTGAGTCAGGGTCTGTAACTGCACACAAAATGGTGGGACAAATAGGAGATACGGGCAGCACAATGGATACACAACAGATAATGCTAATACAAACAAACACACAAATACAATAATCCTTACTTACATTATGTACAACAGTGATAAGTTAAAAAAAGGATAAAGTATGTAATGGAACCTTTCAAGTGGCTCCTCAGAGAGAAACAGCTATGTTTTTCTCAAGTCTGTGTATCAAAGAAAATGTCTGATACAATGAATCTGTTCACATATTGCTTAGGATAGATCCCTTGACCTGTTGGTTCAGCTTTAATATTTTATATTTAATAGAAGAATTTTTATACTAACAATAGATCTTTAAATTGGAGTTAAACCCTGTGATTGAAATGCATTGAAAGCCTCTGCTCTTTAGTTCCTTTTCTTCTGGCAACTGTATAATTCTCTAACTACACGATTAACTTGGTGTTGACCTAATCATATGGCATCTGTATGTTACTATTAATTTCATAAAATAGCAAGTCCACTCCTGCTCCATCAAAAGAAAGAATAAAAGTAGATTGTTAAGGTTTTCTGCTATGTAACTGTGAACCACTAGATGGTGTGAGATGAATAGAACAGATC